>NC_061845.1:16852563-16855063 GCF_019202785.1 Penaeus chinensis
AGAGAGAGAGAGAGAGAGAGAGAGAGAGAGAGAGAGAGAGAGAGAGAGAGAGAGAGAGAGAGAGAGAGAGAGAGAGAGAGAGAGAGAGAGAACGAGGAAGAGAGGGCGATAAAGAGAGAGAAGCTGGAAAGCAGATTTCAGCAATACACAAGTCAGCCACCTGACCAGACGCAACGAGAGGAAAGAACGAGGGAGCGAGGGGAAAACAAGGAAGAGATGATTTGTTAGGGCAAGCATCCCGTCCCCTCTACGTTAGAGCACAGGATTTTTTTTACTTTAAATAAATCTAGTTTTACATTGTGGGTTTTTCTAACAATATTTATCTTTTTTTTCGCAAGTCACTTTACGTAAGAAATCATTTCTGGATTTTAATGTGTTCCAAAAGCAGGATTCGAAGCACGAGCTCAGTGAACGTGCGTGGACCCATCGTACAAGACAGAATGGGTATCAAAGGTCAAGAGCTGAACTCCGACACCAAGACTTTGCTCTACTAGGGATTTCACTCAGTACCTATGATTATTAGTAATTTCATGCAATCCTCGAAGCTCACCAAACCAAATCTAATGATTTCATAGATCTCCTTGACTAATTTAAGGATTATATGAAACTACTACTTTCACAGGTATACAACACAGCAACGATTAGGTTTCAAGATCACTGATACTGAAATGGTTTAGTAAAGGGGAAAGTTTATAGGCTGCAAATTCATCAACAATCAATTATGTCAAGTGTGACAGCTATTCTAAATGGCGTTCGCTTTTATACAACAAACATCGAGATTCCAACCATAATCTGTTCCCTGTCGGATCATTTCCCTCGAGGCTCTGTAGAACCGGATATTCGTACCATGCCGTGCCATTTGTACCAAAGGAGGTCGTTAAAGAAGGAACTAACGACCCGACGTGATGGCCAGTAGTTAGATTTTGCCGATAATGTAGCCGTCAGGTTGCATGAGAGTATTAATGCAAACCATAAATCTTTCCCGGGTGCGTACATGGGGTGGAATAATGCACTTCCGCCTTTTGTAATGTGGAATAATTACCTCATCGACGCCACGTGGCCAAATGTGCAGGCTGTTGTTCCATTATATAACGTAGAGTGTTATGTATACATTCTTTTCCATATAATAGTTTTTATGTATACACACAGTCTATGTTTGTGTGTGTATATGCGTGTATGTTTATGTTTGTGTGTGTTTGTTGTGTGTGTGACTATTGGTCCGAGTATGACAGACAGAGCTCAAGGGTACCCGTCTGCCATATTTAGTTTATCGTATGACTGTAAAGTGAAATATACTTACGACATTATCGGGAAAGTTTTTCCATTTCCATGGTTCTTTTTAGAAAACTAAAAGTCTTAGATCCTTCTCACAACGTCGTAACTTTTTTATTACATTTATTAATTTTCTGCGTCATATCAAATCCTGATTAGCTGCACAGAGACCTACAAAGGAGATTCTGATATTAAAAAGATTATTTATATTCGCTTATAGTAAACTGGTTCAGAATCTACACATCCCGTAAAAGAACAAACTCATTTACAAAATTGAAAGCGTCCTTTTTATTGAACATTACACAATTTGTCTCTAACTTCAATATCCCTGCGACTTAAAAGTAGAAATCATGTCGGTCCGGTTTCTTATTTCTTCTATCGCCCTAAGTTTTGTTTTTTTCGGTCTTTCTTCGCAGTTAGAGTCCCATAAAGTTGGGGCAGAAGTCGTTCCAGTTTATTAGTTTTTCCTTAAGTGTGGACTCTTTATGTGTGGACGCAATACAGCAGCGTACTTTAGGGTAAACCTTATGGTAGCCATGATGATTTATTTTACCATACATTCGCTTAAACCCATGAATGTCTTCTTCATGCTTGCAATCGGTGGCAGCATTTTGTGAACCCTGTTGATTATGTGGTGCGCTGTGGCCAAACACCGTATCACATTTATTAATTTGTGTGTGTGTGTGTGTGTGTGTGTGTGTGTGTGTGTGTGTGTGTGTGTGTGCTCCTTTTCATATGTGTGTCTGTGTATGTGTACTTGTACGGGCGCAGGTGTCGGTTATGCTTCCTCCATAGATGGCCTTTGTCGGTTTCAAATTCAGTTTTCTAATACTATTTCTACTTGAACAATTCCATGTCACTCTAGAGGCCATAGCATGCATCCTTGTTTATTACGCTTCGTATTTCTACTTCATCGTTCAAAAAAATTAGGTCGTTATCTGAGCTTACTTTCGACTGTAGACTGTTGGTGAAAGTATAAACATAATTAATGCCAAGACTACTCCGTGTAGCATTCCATTTACCTCTAATTAAAGTACTCGTTTGCCTTTCACTTAAAAAGGCTTTCTTTTAACTCAGACCGTGTGCCCTAGTTTTTCTATCAACTTATTGTGTAACGCTTTATCAAAGTCCTTTTTGAAATCATGTGATATACCTTTCCTGAATACAAATGCTTATGTTTACGTGTTTATATATGCACATATATGTGTATGTGAGTCTGTATGCACGC
>NC_061845.1:16860063-16865063 GCF_019202785.1 Penaeus chinensis
CCTGTATATTTGAGTTCCAAAGTTCACGCCTTTATTCACACTTGAATAACAATCTTTGGTAAAATGATCTGTATTAGGTAGCGAAACGTGATAGAATATAAACAGCTTTATGGATAAGCAGTTCAATCTAATACTGTAACTACACAGCTAGAATAAACACACACACATAAACACATCACACGAATTATCTATACATTTATAGAAGTGACATAAATGGGCTTGGCCGAATTCAGAGTGGATAGCTTAGATGATATATCGAAGATATTTATGATTTGGC
Organism: Penaeus chinensis; assembly: GCF_019202785.1. Classification (NCBI taxonomy): domain Eukaryota; kingdom Metazoa; phylum Arthropoda; class Malacostraca; order Decapoda; family Penaeidae; genus Penaeus; species Penaeus chinensis. The sequence goes on from NC_061845.1 coordinate 16,860,341, forward strand.
GTTAATATATAGTAACAGCCAAAGCGATTTTGATTCTGAAAATTACTTTTGGCAGTTGATGCGCTCTGCATTATCATTGTTATTATCACCATCATCATTATTATTATCATTATCACGGTTATTATTGTTATCATCACTGTTATCATCATTATCATTACTATTATCATTATAGTTATTATCATCATCCTTATCATTATCATTACTATTACTATTAATTTTGTTATTATTATTATTTCCTTAAATTATCATTATCATTATTGTTATTATTATTATTATTATTATCATTATCATTACTATCATTATTAGCATTATTGTCATCATTGTTTTTATTATTACCATTATTACTATTATTATTATTACTATTATTATAATTACTATTATTATCATTATCATTATCATTATTATCATAGTTATTGTTATCATTGTTGTCGATATTATTATTATTATTATCGCCATAGATGATAGTAATAATTTTGTCATCATAATCATCATGACCATTATTATTACTATTATTTTCATCATTATTATTATCATTATTGTTATCATCATTATTACTATCATCATTATTGTTATAATTACTATTTCCCATATTAATATTATTATCATTATTATCTTTATTATCACTATCATTATCATTATCGTTACCATTATCATTGTTAACAATATTATTATAATTATTATTATTGTTGATATTAACTCAAATCCCCTCGACAATGATTCACTATCTAATTATAAACAACTGTATAATCAGTCCATACAATCACAAACAGTTATCTGACTAGTTTATAGATGCATTTAAACGCCAATCCATCATCTAAATAATTTACACAACTAGATCACATATTTATCAAAACAGCTACGTCTTATCAGCAAGTCTTCTAACACCAAAATTAACATTGCTAAGGACAGCGATAATGATTAATTTCAGAACCTTAATTAGTCTATATAAAGACTTCAAAGGACTTCGTCACCGAGAGTAATGAGTTTTTTTCTTTTTCTCTTTCTTTTGTCCTTTCGTTGGACCGAAGTTTTCCGCAGGTTTCTTTGGGGAAACTTGTTGGGGATGTGAAGGAGAAGAGAACGAGAGAGAGAAAAGAGAGAGAGAGAGCGAGAGAGAGAGAGAGAGAGAGAGAGAGAGAGAGAGAGAGAGAGAGAGAGAGAGAGAGAGAGAGAGAGAGAGAGAGAGAGAGAGAGAGAGAGAGAGAGAGAGAGAGGGAGAGAGAGAGAGAGAGAGAGAGAGAGAGAGAGAGAGAGAGAGAGAGAGAGAGAGAGAGAGAGAGAGAGAGAAAGAGAGAGAGAGAGAGAGAGCGAGAGAGAGAGGGGGGGGGGGTGACAACGAGAAAGAGAGAACGAGAGGGAAGGGAGTAAGGAAAGAAAAGACAGAATGAAAGATGGTAATTCAAATTCAGAAAATTAGGGAGGGAGAGTCAGACAAAGAAAGGACAAGAAAACCAAGAAATGAAAAAAAGGGAAAGCGAGAACGATATACTATAATAGAAATGATATAAGCTTATCACTGCATCAGCCACCATGAAGACAATGGACCCCTCTCCCCCCCCTTCTCCTCTCCTCTTAACCATCTCTTCCCCTTTCCCCCTTCGCCTCTAACCCCCCTCCCCCACCAGAGCAATAGAATTCGGTCATTCATCCACGCCTACCCCCCCCCCCCTTCCCCACCCAGAAGAGGAATTGAATCCCATATCACAAGTACCAGACTGATCCTTTCGTAACCCCACTCCTCCCCCATCCCCTCTCCTGCCCTCCTTGTAGGTCCTCCTTCTCCCTCCCCATCCCCTCTCCACCTTTCTTCTAGACCCCTCCCTCACCCTACTCCATTCCCTCCTTGTAGAGCCCTCATCTTCCCCCCCCCCCCACCCTACTCCCTCTCCCCCTCTTCTTGTACATCTCCTCTCATCCCCGTCCACTCCCCCGGTCCTTTCCATACTCCGGCCTCCCCTCTACTCCCCTCACCCGTCTTCCCCTTCCAATACCCCCCTCCCCCCCTCCCCTACCCGTCCACCGCCGAGAAAGTGGGCCATCTCACGAGACCGCCGCTTAGGGAGACTTATGGTGGGAAGGAGCGAGGAGGGAAGGAAGGGCGAGGGAAGGAGTGTGAGGAGCAAGAGGAAGGAGAGGGAAAGGAAGAAGTAGAGGTAGGGGGAGGGGATGATGGAGAATAAGAAGGAGAGGGAGAGGGAGAGAAAGAGGAAGAGGGAGAGAGAGCAGAGAAGGGGAGGGAGAGGGAAGGAAGAGGAAGTAGGAGAGAGAGGGGGAGGAAGAGAAGGAGGAGAAGTTAAAACCTGATTTATAGATGAGGCAAAATGCTACGACAAAAAGAGAGAGATAAGAGATGGGGAAAGAATGAAAGAGAGAAAGCGAAAGAAAGAGAGAGAGAGAGAGAGAGAGAGAGAGAGAGAGAGAGAGAGAGAGAGAGAGAGGAGAGAGAGAGAGAGAGAGAGAGAGAGAGAGAGAGAGAGAGAGAGAGAGCGGGAAGGGTGCGCGAGGAGGGGTGATGGTGAAGATCTACCAAAGTTGGGATCCGGGAAGAGGAATAGAAGGAAAAAAAGAAAAACGGCGAAGATTTAGAGAGAAAGGGAGGAAGAAGAGTAGGGAATAGAAGGAAGGAGAGGGAGGAGCAGGGGAGTAAGCAGGAATAGGAGGGACGTAGGATAAGAAGGAGAGGGAGGAGTATGAAGTAAGAAGAAGGAGAGGAAGGGACGGAGGATAAGAAGGAGAGGAAGGGACGGAGGATAAGAGGAAGGAGAGGGAGCGGAAGGAGAGAGAGAGACAAGGGAACAAGAGGAGAGAGAGGGACAGAGGAGTAAGAAGGGGAGAGAGAAGCACGAGCAATAGAAGGACGAGCGAAGAGTAGTAGTCGTGAGGTTGCATTCATTAGCCGGAGGGATGGGTCTGTTGTCCCGCCGTCGGGCTGTTGCTCCGGCTCCTGTGTTTTCCCCTTTAGTTGATTTCCGTCTTTCTGTTTTCTTTCCTGTTTAGTTCTCGTTTTTATATTTCCTTTTCATCCTGCGGTGATATGTCTGGATTGATAATGAGCATATTTTCTTAATCTTTCTTGTGTTATTTACCCTCTTTTTTTCTTTTTTTCCTAGTTCTTACATATTTTCTTCTTCTTATATTTTATTCCCTTTTTCTTCGCTGCCATTTTCCTCTCGTTTTCTTAGATTTTTTTCTTTTTCTTCCCATTTTCTTTGCCTATATTTATTTTCTAGTTTTCTTCCATTCATTTTTTCCTTCCCATTTTCTTTCACTTTATTCTGCTTCTTCCTCTGTCAGTGTATTTTCTGACAGATATTTCCTTCAGACAATAAATCACATTGTAAATTTGAACAAAATTATACGGACGGAACGACTGCATCATTTGCAGGTTAAAAGACGAAAGCCTGTAAAGGCAATACGTGAATTTAATGAATTGACATAAACAGACCTTATGGAAATCAGTATATGGTTAATGCATATTATGCGACCACATAATACCTTGAAAAGCTTGACCTTGAACCTGCCAAAACAGAGGACATGATCTCCTGCATATGCATGTGTCATTCTACGTATTAGTCAAAGCATAGGTGAATTCAAACACCCCGTATATACACACACAACACACACATACACTCGCACGCACACACACGCACACACACACAGACACAAACACACACGCAAACACACATACACACACACACACAGACACACACACACGCGCATACATACAACACACAAAGACACATACAGATACACAAGCATGCAAATACGATCACGCGCACGCGTTAACGGACGATAGTTGATTTGTCTGTAATTTCATATTCATAAAAGTGATATCGTGTCAATTATATCTTGTGAATTTGCATTGTTGATTCCTTTCTCTATTTCATCTCTAGGGTTATTCCTTTTTAACGTTTTGTCATGTTCGGCATACATTCTGGAATGTTTTGATAAAGAATATCTTCTCTTTCCTTTTTATGTTTCAAATAGAGTAATGAAAGGATTTGAATATCAGTTTCAGTTTAATTGTTGTCGAACAAAAACAAAAAGGAAATAAAGGTAATTAAAAAAAAGTGTTATACAAAGACTCACTATTGACTGTTTGTTAATTAACGCAAATTTTGTCAAAACAGAGGATGCTGCTCAAAACTTTTTTTTTTACAATTCGTCCATTATTGGAAAAGCATATTCCGTGTGTGTGTGTGTGTGTGTGTGTGTGTGTGTGTGTGTGTGCGTGTGTTTGTGTGTGTGTGTGTGTGTGTGTGTGTGTGTGCGTGTGTTTGTGTGTGTGTGTGTGTGTGTGTGTGTGTGTGTGTGTGTGTGTGTGTGTGTGTGTGTGTGTGTGTGTGTGTGTGTGTGTGTGTGCGTGTGTATGTATGTGTGTGTATGTGTGTGTGTTTGTGTTTATTTGACTTGTATCATCTAGATATTGTATAAAAGACATAAAAACGATCTCCCATAGAGAATATCAATCATATTATGCATAATAATACGGTCGACTGCATGACTTACCAAAAGCAATGAACGGTTATTGTCTATTCGGATTAAAAAAAAAAAAAAAGTATTATCACATATAATAGAACTTCATAAAGCACACATAATTCGGCAAAAATCAATGACTTCTGCTTCTGATGAATTTTCAGCCGGCAAATGATCTGCCCAATTTATCGAATAGTTTTCTGATTAAGTATCATGATTTTTCCTTCTTTTTAATAAGAATCAAACA
>NC_061845.1:16872563-16873604 GCF_019202785.1 Penaeus chinensis
TAATTTATTTACGTATGTTTAATAATTGTGAAAAAAATCACACTATATATTTTGCTCACACTGCCTCACCTGTGTACACTCCTTCTTTGCATTGACTGTCATGCACCATATTGACCGCTCTGCTTGCGTGACCGATGTTATATATGACGCATGGATTGGTTAGAGAAGAAAGAAGCGATGAAAAGGGGGAGAGAAATGAAGGAGAACACGAAATTAAAAGATAGACGCTGAATGAAAAAGAGTCCGAAAGATACCTCGATGTGATGTCATAGATCAAGAGTAACGTCTGTAGTTCTGAATATGACGTCATATATCAGGAGGTACGCCACAGTCCTAAACTGTGACGTACAGTTCCAAATGATGACGCCATGAACGATGTGTGACGTAAGCAAACCTCAACGTCGGGTTATGGCCTCCGAGAACGGCCGTCGACAGCATGTTTTATGGTGCATTATCTGGATTATAAAGTCAATGGTGATTGATCCGACAGTGATGGCAGAGCAGAGGGGAGGAGGAAAGGGAAGGGGAAAGGAGAATATAGAGGAAATGATAGAAGGGGATAAGAAGAAAGATGAGAGATGACCTAAGCGTTCCGAAAGAAAGGAGATAGAGAGGTAAGTAAGGGAGATGGGGAGAAGAGAGGGACGGAGAGACATTAAACATTAATTGATGAGAGACGAGAGAGGAGGCAGGAAGGAGACGGAAAAGAAAAAGAAAAAAAAGAAATAAGGAAGAGCGAGAAGGGAGAAAGAGAGGCAAGGGAGTGGAAGAGGGGGAAGTGGGGAGACGGAGGAGGAGGGGGCGATGGTGGACAAGGGACGGGAGCGAGCCAGTGTAGCAGGAGCTCACTCTGCCTCGGCGTCGGGACCGGTGCACACGCTGCTCGCTCCGTCTAGTACCGCGAGTGTGAAAGATATTTCCCCTCTGCTTCGCCCTGAGTGCTCCCTCCCCGCCTTCCGGATCTGCAGCACTGTAAGGCAACACTTGGTTTCTCTGGCATGAGAATCTTCACAGCACTAAAGCTTGATTAGCGGCACGTTT
>NC_061845.1:16899502-16904502 GCF_019202785.1 Penaeus chinensis
AAGGGGAAAATCGGCTTGAAGATGATGAGGCGCAGAAGAAGAGGAGAAAACAGATAAATCAGGAAGGGAAGGACCTGTCAGCGCACGAGAAGGAGAGGGGGGAGGGGGGGTCCTGGATAAGGAAACGACGCTATGACTTTTCCCTCGTTCCATTTTTTTTTTTTAAAGTCTTAAGTAGAATTCGCCTTTTTTACGGCACTGTCTTTCATAAACTTCAGTCTTATATTAGATGAGGTACATGTGTGTTTACATACTTGTATATATAGATCGATAGATAAATAGAGAGGTAGATAGAAAAATAGATAGATTGATAGATCTATGGACGGATAAGCAGATATATATCTATATATATCTATATATATATATATATATATATATATATATATATATATATATCTTTAGATAGGTATATGGATAGATAATAGATTTAGAGACGAGTACATATAAACACACACACACACACATATGCGCGTGTGTGTGTGTGAGTAGATATATGAGTAGATATAGTGTAGATATAGGAGAAAATGTTTTTTACGAAGAATAAAGAATAGTTGTTATTGTACACACCTTGAGCCTCTGATTTATACCCCACTTGACGGGTTCAAGTTGGCCTTCATCGCGGGGCCATTTCGTCTCAAACAATCCCTCCCGCCAAACACATTTCCCAATCGCATTTCACTGCATTTTGATCCTTATCGACTTATCGCTTTTGTGAGCGTTTGCCCTCGAGTCTCCTGGCACCGACTAAGCATCTCTTGGTACAGGTTAAAGCTGCAGGTCCCCATACGCTGCCCCGTTGCCCACTAACCCTCACCTCGCTCCCCGCTCCTCTTTAAGGATGGAAGGCCCGGGGTGAACGGCGTCCGAGGCTCGCTCTTCTTTTCTCTTTACCTATCTCTCTGTCTATCTATCTGTCTCCATCCTTTTCCATCACGCTTTCTCTCTCTCTCTCTCTCTCTCTCTCTCTCTCTCTCTCTCTCTCTCTCTCTCTCTCTCTCTCTCTCTCTCTCTCTCTCTCTCTCTCTCTCTCTCTCTCTCTCTCTCTCTCTCTCTCTCTCTCTCTCTCTTTCTGCCTCCCACTCTCTTATCATTTAACGTTATGACCTTTGCGCGAATCCTGGCGATCTATACTATATTTTCTGTTGTTTTTCCTTTAACCCATACTTTTTTTATATGTCATGCCTGCATTTTTCTTTCCTTTTTATTCCTTTTGCCTTCCTATTATGTGTATATGTATATATAAATATATATATATATATATATATATATATATATATATATATATATACACTGTTTTAAGTATGATTGTTTTATCCTTATCATCAATAGCAGTTTGCCTCTCTTACCATCAGCCTTCTTTTTCTTCTCCTTTTCTGTTCCGGCTTTTATCCTCCCCACTTCTTCCCCGTACAGCCATCGCCAAACCATTAACATCGTCAATATTAGCAGGCCGTCCCTCCTCTGCCCCCCCCCCCCTCACTTCCCTTCTGAGCCGCAGAGTGGGTCACTATGAGCCAAGTGCTAGAGCTTTTTTATGGCAAGGTCAGCTAGGAATTGGCGACGTTATAGCAAACCATATAAGGTCGGAAAAATTCGTGTAGTCCATAGCTGTTCAGAATGAGGTTTTGTAGCTATTCAGATTGAGGATCTATAGCTGTTCAGGTCAGGCGTTTTATAGCTAGCTAAAATAAGATTTTATGGTTATTCAACAGCAGGTTTTATAGATTTTCAAAATCAGGTTTTACAGCTATGCACCATAGGGTGTTATGCCTGTTCAGAATGAGGTTTTATAGCTACACTGAGTTATGTTTTAAAGCTATTCAGTATTAGGTTTATGGCTATCCAAAATAAGGCCTCATAATTATTGTCAGCGGGATGTTACAGCCACTCAAAATGAGAAATTCCCCTTTTCCTCTTTTCCCTCCAAACTATATCAAGCGGATATGCGACCTTCCCTCTTCGATTCCCCGCCCTTCCCGCCCTTCGGCAGGAAAGGCACGCCGAATCGCCTTAACCCCCGCGGCTTCCTCCCACAGACGCGCGGGCTGGACCGCATGGAGACGGACATCGAGCAGGAGACGTCCCTGGTGAGCCTGCACGAGACGGTGAAGCGCGCGGGGTCCATGGTGACTCGCCTGGCGGACGATCTGGCCACGGCCAAGGCGGTCCTTGCCGACTCCTTCCTCACCCTCGGCAAGCTCAACCGCTCCCAGGACGACCTTGACGCCATTGAGCTTAAGTCCTCCACGAGCGGGTAAGTCCAAGAGAGGTAAAGTCAGGAAGAAGGTCATGAAGACGGTCACTCTGCCTCGCCCTCTCGCTCTCTCTCCTCTCCTGTTTCCCCTCTTTCCTCTCTCTTGATTTCACGGGTCTCTCCTCTCCGCCTTTCCCCTTTCTCTCTCCCCCTCTTACTTTTCTTTGGTCACGTGACGGTTGAAACACTGATCAATATGACCTCGCTATAACACCCGCCCTCACACGGCGAGGGCGGGCAGCGGGCGTGAAAGTAACCTCTGTATGTGATTATGTGAAGACGCGGATCCCCGGCGGCTGGAGGAGGAGTCCCGTCGGCCGAAGCCTCCCCGGCCCGACGCCCTCAGGACACCCCGTCGGCGGAGGGCGGCAGGAGCACTCCCGAGGGTAGACGGTAGGTGCCCTCCCCCACCCTAGAGACCACCCCGTTAAGACGGCCTCCCTCCTTCTGTCAGCCTTAAGAGTACTCACGCCCGCATCAGCACCAGGAGGCGACCACGCTCGTATGCCCTTCCTCGGGGACTTGGACTTGACGTGTGGAAAGGCACTAGTGGGGCACGGCTGTCTTCCTCTGTCTGTCACTTCTGGCTTTCTCATTCCTTTCATCTCACTTGTGTCGTTTCTTATCACTCTCGCTGCAGTTCTGTTCACCCTTTCTCCATCATTCTTATCAACACTCGACCTCACCCCCGAAAAAAAAAAGAATCATCACTCCCATCCACCTCATCATCACCTCCACAAGTCTTTATCTTCAAGGGAACTTTCTTCTCGTCTTCTTATTACTCGTCATCACTTAATGACTTCATCATTATGTCATTCCCGTATCGCTCCATTATAACATTAACCTCAACAGAGCCATTACATTACAATCAGTACCTCAATGCAGTCATAATACTACAGCCATGACAGCACTTTAACTCAACCATTACCTTAAGACTACCCAAACACCACGCCATTCCCTTAACACAGCTATAACTTTACAGCTTTTACCATATAACTACTTATAACATTACAACCATTACCTCAACTCAGCCATAACTTACAACAGCACTGGATTGTAGAAGCATCTTTGGTTGTCCAAACGCTGGTAGTTTGACCAGGCGAGTAGTTTGAAGAGAGTGACACACAAACACACGGACACGTAGAGAAGAGGAAGAGTGGAACACGCAAAGTAGAGTGAAGGAGGAGGGACACGTTAGCACGTAGACAATCACCAGCACAGGTTATTCCTCTGAGTGTGAGATGAAGAGGAACAAATGCACTCTTTTGGTTACATCTTCACTTACGTAAGACACGTACACCGTAACACGTCCATGTATTTTCTAGAATAGCATAAAGAAAGTAACCTCACGTAAGATAACGTGTTGATTATCCTAAGGAATTTTACATGACTCTTACTGAATGGATTTAATTTCTGTATTCTTACGTTCCCGTCCATTTTATTCATACAATATATTTTAAATCTTTGGCAAAACATTTATGATGCTAGGTGAATATATATTTATCATGATTATACCGTAGCAAACATAGTCATTTGCTTACTATTTTAGCTATTTCTTTTGACGATTATGAATAGTTGTAAGTTCGACTCTAGTTACAGCCCAGATGCACATATCACGAAATCGTAAAAAACCGTGCACTCGTATTTATTAATAAGATGACTCACTGGTGTATTTCACCCGTGTAGCCACTGTAAGTATTGTAAGGTTGACAAACACCTGTCATTGAAGCAAACTTATCGGGAGTAGTTACTCATACATTTACTTATCTATCTACATCTACGCCCGTTAACATATTGAATTTGTATTTTAATAATTTTATACATCGCAAAGGGATATGAGATACGTCACAATAAAAGCAACATATCACTGAAAAAATCGAATCGTTAATCATCAAAACTAAATCATTACCGAAAACTAAATAAACGGACACATTAAAATCACATCTCAGAAAAAAAGAAAAAAAATAGGAAATTGTTACATCGGCAATTCCAACTTACAAAAGAGTTTTCGAAACACCGAAGTTCATATCATCCTTTCTGTGTTCGTTGAACCGTTAATCAGAACTCGCAATATTTCTAATATTCGAGCCAATATTACGCAATGACCAAGTTATTATATATTTTGTGTATCATATTGAGCTATTTAGAAAGAATACGAGGTTAGGCCCACTGATCTAAAAGCAAAGACTGGATCGAGCAACTCGACTTTGTCTTGGAAGCCAATGACAGCGGCCATCTTGGTGCGACCACCTTGTTGTGAGGCCACAGTACTAAGCTTGTTTAAAAACGGAGCACGCAAATCTGGAATACCATGGATATTTCACTATAAAGGTTTTTATGTGATCTGTATAACATACCATCTAATGAACCCAAATAAATAGGCTACATGTTTCCTAGCGTATTTTGGCTTCGTGGTTTGCAATACGGACATGTCTAATTTTTGGCCTAGAAATTAAACCTCTTTGGCAAAATAGATATATTGGTTCGTATTTGGAAGAAAAACATTGATCTTTTAGATCAGTGAGTAAGAGGTGGTCACACCAAGATGGCGTCAACGAAACTAAATTAACTTCAAATTCTGGCGCGCAAAAATAAGAGGTTGCTCGATCCATTTTTTTTTTTTTTTTTTTTTTTTTTTTTTAGATCAGTGGGTTAGGCCAGGTTCACTGTGACGATTAATGGTGAAATTATGAATGAATATTTCACGAGGGAATTTTGACGTTTTGATTTCCTCTGTCTTTGATTG
>NC_061845.1:16912002-16914502 GCF_019202785.1 Penaeus chinensis
AGGCCAACATTCAGGTTCGAAGAGCCCATGTTGACCCGAACTAACCCCTTCTCCTTCCCCCTCCCTCCCCTCAGCAGATCCCCCGCCAGCCCCGCCCGCGGGTGCGTGGACCGCCGCAGCCAGAGCCTCGCGGGCCACTACAGCAGCAGACGTCTGGCTCACAACGGCCGAAATGCGGGCAAGGTGGCGCTGCTCCGCCCCGCGCTCAGCCTCGAGGCTCCGATGCCCACGATCCAGCCTCTCCCAAGAGTATACCTCGACCTGAGCATTGAGGGCATTAAGGTGAGTACCAGGCGGTGAGGCGAATCTTTGGCAGCGAGGGGAATGCATTGAACGTGAGGTGAGTCATTAGCTGCAAGATGAGTCAGCGGTTTTGAAGTGAATCAGATCACATTAGCATGTAGTGGGGTGAGTAAAAGCAGTGAGATGAGTCGGTGTCAAGGAGCGAGTCGGTGGCACCAAGGCAAGTCCATCGCGTGGGAAGGGCGTGTGCTTGTGTGTCTGCCTCGGGGCGGTGTCATGAGGTGCTGGAAGGTGCCAGACGATGCCAGGAGGTTGCCAGATGATGCTTAAAGGTGGAAGCGCCACGCCGAAGTGCCGGTAAGTTTGCTTGTTGCCGATATAGCCCGACACTCACACAGACACAGTCCAAAGAAACACACTCTTATCATGAATATTTCCAAACGAAAATAAATTTCAAGAAGCTACGAGACGTAACGTAAATAAGATAAAAGAAAAACTAGTGAGCGGTGAGTGTTGCTCGCGATCAATTTCCAGCAGACAGCAGCAGGTGGTGGCAGCAGAGGCGGCGACGGCGGCAGATGGTAGTAGGGACAGATGGAAGAAAGATTTCTGTATTGTCCTTGTAAGTTGAATAGGCAGCTGCTGAGAGAATTAAAGATAAAGGAGATCAGGTGGTACTCAGATGAATACCAGCTGATCTTGAACTCTTTACAAAGGCTTCGTTACCGCCCGGCTGGTGTTGCAGTCTTCCCCGCACTTCTGTTATTGTGTCTGTCGCTGAGCTATGCTGACGATACACTGTCTGCTTATATTGATTGCTTGCTTTACTTCGCCGTCTGTTATGCCATGGTTGTTGATAACATTCCAACAATGATGACTGAAAAAAATAATGAAGATACTACTAATAATTATACGATATTTGACTTTTATGATAAAGTAAGATAACTGAGGTAATACTGATAATTACAATAAAAAACACCAATAATGACAATATCACACAAGGTTTACTGTCCTCATACTACACCCTAACCACCCCACCCGCCGTACCCACCCACTCTACTCACCTTTGCCAATCCTCCTTACTCACTCACCCTACCTACCTTACCCACCCTACCCACCTCACCCACCATACCCACATTACCCACCTTACCTATCCTACCGACCTTACCCACCTTACCCACCCTACCCACCCTACCCACCCTACCCACCCTACCCACCCTACCCACCCTACCCACACTATCCACCTCGCCCACCTTACCCACCCTACCCACCTTACCCACCTTACCCACCTTACCCACCTTACCCACTACCCTACCCACCCAAACTAATGTGCCCATCTACCTTACCCCCCTCTACCCACCTCCCCCACCCGAAACCCACGCCATCTACCCGCCCTCATGCTGCCGCCTCTCCCCCTCCGCCGCAGCAAACCGCCCGCGTCGTGATCGAGCTCCGCCCTGACATGGCCCCGCGCCTCTGCGAGAACTTCACGCTGCTGTGCACGGGCGAGCGGGGCTTCGGGTACCGCGGCAGCCAGATGTTCCGCTGTCTGCCGGGCTGGTGGCTGCAGGGGGGCGACTTCCAGAGCAACGACGGCGAGGGCGGGAGGGCGGCCCTGGGGGACAGCGAGCTCATCTCTGCGGAAACCACAGGTGAGGAGGGCGGGGTGGGGGCAGGGGGAAGGGTGGAGGGAGGGAGGGGATAAAGGGGGGTTGGGGAGGATTGGAGGGAGGGCGTGGGTGGAGGGAAGGTTAGGGAGGGAGAAGAAGAAGGGAGGGAGGGAGTGGGAAGGGAAGGAGAGATAGGAAAGGGAAAGGGAAGAGATGAATAGTGGGATGGGAGGGAGGAAAGGATAAGAATAGGGAAAAGAAAGGGTTAGGGTATGGAGGGCGGTGTTGGGGATGAGGTAGGTTGGTGGGCGGGCGCGTGGGTGGGTGGGTGGGGGGGGGGGTCAAGGAAATAGGTGAGTAGGAGAGAAAAGAAGGGAAGGGACATGGAACGGAGAAGGGAAGGAGAGTGAAAGGATTTGGAGAAGGAGAGTGGGTGAGGGGGGGGTGGGTGAGGCAAGAAGGAGGTTGGGGTGAAAGGTCAAGGGTCAGAGGGGGTTTGGGGGGTGAGGAAGTGGGGAAAAGGAGCAACAGGATTTAGTAGTTGTTTCTTTCTTGTTTTTATTTGTATTAGTCATTGTTTATTGTGATTATTATTATTGTTGTTGTTTTTGTTGTTGCTGTTGTAATTAGCATTATTAGTTGTATTA
>NC_061845.1:16934502-16937002 GCF_019202785.1 Penaeus chinensis
ACCATCAGCTGAGAGGGTAGGTCTTCCTGCTACCAAGTTCTTTATTTATGTAAATAATGCCTATCTTAGGACTCGTCTGTCTTTGGGAGTGATCGAGGGGGGATTGTGGTTTCCTCTGAGGTCACCTAGTCCATGGAGAATTGATGGACGTGAAGGTATTGGCTCGTAAATTTGACACGGGAGAAGTGTGGCTCTCGTTCACCTTGCAATCACGGACCTTCCTCAAAGGTCTCCCTCTTTTATAGTTTCCATTCGCCGCATGTCAAGGGGACAGCGGTTATCGGAGAACTGGGGGAACGTAGATGGAAATATATCTTAAGTTGTTACAGGCGAGGACTTGCAGTAGAACAACATCCGATTCTCTCGAATAGCGAGATCGAATGTTCTAAAATTAACATTGATAATCGGGAAAGATTTAGAGAACCTTCTTCGTTAACTCTCTCCAACACCCAAACCACATAACCTCCCAGACATTAGAGATATCCTGAATGTACGCATATTAGTGTTTCACCGTGGCAGACGGGCTAAATATGGAACTTAGTCACTTCGAGTATACAGGTTAGACCAGTGGCAATGTAATGGATGGTGAAAAACAAACAAGAAGTGTATTATCAGTGTTCCTGGTCGGTTTTAAGTAGGAAGGACTTATGCAAGAGTGCTACACATAATACTAATTGAGCTTCTAAAGTGAGTGAATTAAAAAGAAAATTAGTTTATCAGAAAGTTACTATTTTAGGTATTGATGAGCTAGAGCATATTTTCATATGTGATACTTAAGTGGTTTCCAGCATCACCTTATTCTGTTAGCATGAGTTGATATTCTTATGTTTATCCACTACATGATGAATCATGAATTGTTGTAAAGGAAATAAGAATATCACACAGGAAAAAATATTATCTTGTTCTTTATTCATAGTATGTAAAAATACTCAAATATAAAAATAAAAAAGTAATGATTCTGGTAGATGTGTGACTTTCCGAAAGTAGTGACTCTTTATGTTGCATGATTTATATGCATGATTTATACCTTGATATTATTTGTCATCTTTAACAAAGATTAGCTAGTATTTTGATACAAACTGGGTCATACACAAATATGGCATTCAAAGTGCAGGTGATTTATTTGCTCTCAAGAACACCATCAGGGTGTGTCAGTATTTGTTCTTCAACGGAATGAAAACATAAATCAGTGGTAACTAAGAGGAAGAGCTGGTAATTGTCAAATGAATCAAAATTTGAGAGACATGAAATTTGTAGACTTGTACTTTTCTAGACAAAGTTATTTTGACAACAGTGAGAACCAATTTTTTTATTCTTCCAACATCCATATGTAGTTGGTCTGTGGTATCACTTAAATATGTAGTGCATTTTTTTATTTAATTATATCAACTCACAGCCTTCTGTATTATTAACTCAAAAAAGAATTCTGAGGCTAGTCATTGTGCAGTGGTGTTTTCAGAAAGTATGGTAAAAAGCAATGTGAAACATAAGAACTGGCCTCCTAGTTCCTATTTCTTTTTTTTTGGCCTTGTAAAGTTTCTTTTTGTTTAGTGATGTTGTTTAATATTCCACAATGATTCACATTCTCAGATTTCAGACATGATTGGAGGTCATTTCAGTACCAGTATTTAAGAATATTGTATCTCATATTTCATATACCCATTATAAGTAGGACCATTTCTCCAAAAAATATGGTTGATGTTTTAGCATCAAGCACACTTTTATCACCAATCAATGAAACTAAATATGCCAAAGTGTTTATTCGCATTCTGTTATAAGTTTTCTGGGAGATTTACAAACTGATAAACATTTTTATTATCCTTTCAATTGCTTAACCTATAGGTGTCATGAAAAAAATACATGTCATGACAGGTATGACTATAGGCATCATGACTTGGTCTGGCAAGTCAAGCAGGCTGCTGTACACAGACGGTTGCCAGAAGTCTCTGGAATGATTGACACAGACAAATTTCTGGCACTGTCAGTGTAGAGTTAAAGACATTCAGGGAATATGAAAGAAAATAATTAATTATACCTTCCCATTGTCTGACTCCATTCTTTGTCAGAAATCACATTTCAAGCTAGCTACAAGGGTTGAAACCCCTTTGACAAGCCTAATTTCAGGAAGAGATATGATGGGGGGGAGACAACAGCTTTACTATATATTGAAGGGAATGAGTGAGGCATCCCTTTAAGCTGAGGGATTGGTAGGGAGTCCTTTGTTCATGACCTACCTCTTCTTGGTGAACTTATTCTGAAACTTGTTATCTTGTTTCTTTTCTTATGTGTTGTTTCTCATGATATAATGTTTATTTGGGGAAATTATTGTATTGTTTGTAATGATTGACTATTACAAAAAAGTGCAGATAATACAAAAATAGGACAGATATTTTCAAACTTTGAAAAGTTTACCATCTTTATTTGAAGTTGGTTTGTAATATTTAGAAATTAAATGAATTTTAGGATTCAGTTTGATTAATTAGTAGTCACAACATTTACG
>NC_061845.1:16942002-16944502 GCF_019202785.1 Penaeus chinensis
GAACAGCACATAGGAACACGTGGAGTTCCCCGTGAAGTTGAGGTAGAAAAGTCGATAATGCCCACACCTGATCCAGTTCAGTTCAGAGTACAGGTAAATATTATTCTTTGCTTTTACCTCCCTATTTTTCTTCCCGTCCTTTACCCTCATGCTCCGTTTCACTATTGGCTAAGTTGAATAATATATATATTTTTTTTATGGAATGTAGATGTCATAAAAATTTTCCAATGGTCTTGTATGAGGTCATTTAGTGTTGAATCTCTTGAGAACAAACCATTTGGGTCTCTTACAGAATGTACACCACCCCTCACCTGAGCATCTCTCTTGGAGGGTATTATAAATGTTGTCTTGATCAACACCTGACACTCATTGCGTGCCCTTAAAAAACAAGCTAGAAATTCGCATGGCATTGTGTAGTGGCTTAGATTTTGTCAGAAAGAAACAGAATTGAGTTCTTTACCATCAGTGTTCACACTTATATTCATCATTTTTTTTAACTACATTCTGTAAGGAAATTGATTGATATTAATAATGAAGTTTTGACATTAAAAGGAATGACATTGTTTTTGTAGTTTCATTACAGGTAGTTGTAATGTAGTAGTGTCTTGGTATTGGGATACTTGTATATTTTTTGCTGTGTATTTAGATTAGTTCCATTGTACTGATATGGACACTTGTATTGTGAAGTTTTAACATGGGTGTTTATACTTTTTTATTTTCTGTATTTTCTGATATACATTATATGTACTTATTTATTCAACTGATTGTTTGCAAATTAATATTTTATAAGTATACATTATACATGTGACTAATCTTCAGAGGAATTATACAGTAGTGTAACTAATGTCTATAAACTTTTTCTTGTCCCAAACTAGACCCCACCTCGCACAATTACCCTCGACAGCTACAACTACCCTGGAGTCGATGATCTTTCTCCAACTGAGGACAAAGAAAGCAGTACCCCAGGGTCAGCACCTACCATCCTCCCTCGCGGCTCCAACTCAGTCATGCATGCTGTGTAAGTTGAAGTTTCTTTGATTGATGAAATCACACAGAGACAGACACACAGAGACAGACACACAGAGACAGACACACAGAGACAGACACACAGAGACAGACACACAGAGACAGACACACAGAGACAGACACACAGAGACAGACACACAGAGACACACACACAGAGACACACACACAGAGACACACACACAGAGACACACACACACACACACACACACACACACACACACACACACACACACACACACACACACACACACACACACACACACACACACACACACACACATATATACACATATACACACATATATACACAATCACACATACATATACACATGCACACGTATAAGCAAATGTAGAATAGGGGTTTAGAATCAATATCTAGTAACTAGATATGTATATTAATGGAGGAAAGTAGATCATTGTAGTAGCATGTTTATTGAAAACAGAAGTGTATGTTTTCATTAGTTCTTCATTTTTCTGGTGTAATGTTTTACAGAGAGGCATAATTATATGAATTTGAAGCTACTCTTACAGTGTAGTTGTGAATTTTTAATTATATTGCCAGGTGAACCCTTCAAGATCCTAGACATTGTCTTATATCTGGACTCTAGTGAATGATGTGACCTACATTGGCATAAAGC
The DNA here is from genome assembly GCF_019202785.1 of Penaeus chinensis. Lineage (NCBI taxonomy): Eukaryota > Metazoa > Arthropoda > Malacostraca > Decapoda > Penaeidae > Penaeus > Penaeus chinensis. The sequence continues at coordinate 16,943,667 of NC_061845.1, forward strand.
AAAATTAATTAATGGCTGTGCATGCGGAAAATTATGGCTTTGATGGTATTGTTTATGTATGAAAAGTGAATTGCAATTTACAAAAATAAATAATGCAGCAATATCCAAGTTTGATATGTTTGTGTAATCATTATCAGATTTTGTAAGTAAAGAGATGCATGACTTAGAATGCATAGATGTAATGGCAGTAAATGGCAGTGCTTGATAACATCTTTGTAAAGAATCTCCTGCCGCCATATATGTCAAACCAATACCCCCAACCTTTTAGGTCCAAACCCTCAGGTTTTATTTGATTAATTTATTTATTAATTATTTATTTATTTATTTTATGTTTAAGTAAAAAAAAAAAAAAAAAAAAAAAAATTGAATCATCTCCATTAAAAGTATTTTTGCATGGATGTTTTACTCTTTGATGATTTCATACTTTATATACATGCTCACATCTTTATAAGCTGCATTTTCCCCAAGAGGCAAAATTAGTTTATTATTGGCTTAACCCCTAGCAATAAATCTGTTTTGAAATAGTGAAACAGATAAAGCTGATGGGAAGTAATGCTGTCAGTAATTATGGTTTAGCTAGCACATATGTTGGGAATGCATTCATAGAACAGTTCTGTGGAATTTGATATAACTCTTTGAGTCATTGAAATATGTTATAAATTCACAAGAATTTAATATAAGCTAATTATCTAGTGTTATGACCATTCTCCTAAATTTGTGAAGTTGGAAGAGCTGTCTGCCACATCATTAACCCAACGTTGCTAGGAAAATGCTGTGCTCATTTTAAATTTTTTTGTGAAATGTTACTGCACATAGTGCAGTGCTTAACCTCAAAA
>NC_061845.1:16952002-16959502 GCF_019202785.1 Penaeus chinensis
CCATTAGTATTATTACTACTCAGGACTCTTTTTGTAACCACACTGCAACTGTTAATAGTTACTTTTAAAGGAAAATCCTACAGTGTGTTTAAACTGGTTTTTCAGTATACTTTAGTTTTTCGTTGTATGTCAATGTGACAATGTTTTTTGCTGTATGATTGTACTCCCCTTTCCAATACTACTTATACTGAGATCACTGGTACAGATATATGTACCATTATAACTACTAGCACATTTCTGTGGATCATTTCATGTTATATGATTATGATTACACCACCATTGCCTCCAATTACTATTATAATGGTGGTCTCGTTTTTCTTTCTTTCTTTCTTTCTTTTTTTCTTTTTTTCTTCATTATTATGGATACTCACATCTCTCAATTACCATTATGCTGCTCATGGATTCTTATACAATATCTTATTTTTACAGTATTATTACTTGATATATATTTTGAAAGGAAAGTATGTTTTAACTATGCATCTGTTTGGTTTAGAATTAAAGTAGTTTATTTGCCTTCATTTTTAGGAGTGTGTGTTCTAAATGGTTTCTGTGTATTACCACTATCTCTGTTATCATTATCTTTTTTTTTATTGTTGTTGTTTGTTAACGTCATTATAATTAGTATTGCTGTTATTATTTCTGTGGAGATGATGACTATTATTGCTTTACATATGGTAATTAAATTTTCCTTTGACAGACATAGCTGGGGTATTGATAATAAGCAAAAAGCATTCATTTCAGATAGTTCTCAGATGTCTAGTCAAACCTTTGCGTGTGTGTGTGTGTAATGGCTTTTTTGTGATATTAGAGAAGTTGAAAAATATTCACTAGGTTGCTTAATTTATTCAGTTTGAAATGGTATTCTGTGTTCTTCCAGCTAAGAACTGGTAACATTGTCATGATAGTGAACGAGAGAAGTGTATATTGATACTACAGTTTATATTGGCTGTAACCCATGTGCATTTTAATAAATCACAATGTAATAAAGAATGGATCATTTTTTTCTTTTTTTATTTCTTCAGATTTTAGAGTGAATGTTACTCCATCTTCTTAGGTAATATTAGGTAACTTCAGATTGTTTAGGCTAGAGTATATTTTGGGTGGTTAGAAGTAAAGAATAAAACAGATTTTAAATGTAAGGTTAGTTTATACAGTATTGAAAAAAAATATTGAAAATATACATGGGCAACATTCTTTGTTATGGTTAATGATTCTTGATTCCATAGCTTTAACATGCTCTTGATTATATTTTGTTAATTGTAAAATGATGTGTGATTTTTGGTAAGATAATCCAATGGAATATAAATTGAGTTCCAGACATGGATAGTTAAGTAGGTTTCCTTATTTTCTTTCTGCTCTTTACCAAGGATATCAACCAGATGGGGAGCTGTACATAATGAAACTACAACACATTCTTAAATAATTTATTTTACAAATTTACATGTATAAAAACTATTCTACAGTGTTTGTGACAAACATTCAAATAACCTATATTACTTCATCATCATGTAAATCACCACAGACAAGTTTACTATCCCACAAGATGGATAACCCCAAAACTAGTGTTTCATCTTTTGAATGACTCAAGTGAAACATTTGAATATCAAAGTTTACCATTAGAAGAACATATAATTCTATCACAATTTATCAGTCTCTAAAACAGGTGATGCACCTGAAACGAGTTACATTGTTTTACTCAGAGGTTCTAACAAGTGGTAGTTAATATGTATGGTAAAAATCTATATATGATAGTTATTATTATAAATATGTTGCATCTATGAAAATCATTTCTTTATAAAAGGACTTGATTGTTATAAAAAGTTAGAAATGCCAAAAGAAGGAGTAAAACTGAACTCAGAAATACACATTGCAACCACTTTTCCTATATATTCACATAAAAATGTGAATATCATTAAAGCTGCACAAAAAAAGAAGGAAAAGAAACCGCTACTAGAAGGCGCAGTAATTCTAAGAGTCCCTCCACATACTGTGGGGTTGGGACAAGGCACAGGTGCTTTTTGGAAGGCACAAGGATGCCAGTGTGATTTCAGAGTCTGTAGTGACTGCTGAAGGTGCCAAAGTGCCACTGGTTCATTACATATGCATATGTTGTGACGGGTTGTGTTATTTGGCAGGAATATCTGGACATTGCATACACACAGGGCAGCAGCTGAGGAATGGGCAGTCAGCAGAGAAATGTGTTCTAGAGACTACACAACAGCAACTAAGCTAAGGATGATGATTGAATTATAATGAACATTTGCTGACAAACCCACACCCTGGCCACTGACCCATTACAGTATAAAAATTCAGTGTTTGTACAAGAATACTTCTAAAAAAAAATCTAATGAGCAAATTTGAAATGCATATTTACTGGTATAATCATAAACTAAAATGCCATTATATATATATACATACATACATACATACATAAACACATGCAGTGACTAGTTACACCAATTTAAAACATAATTGTTTCCCATTCAAAAGGATTCCTATGCAATATAGAAGACTGCTTGGTTATGTGATGTCCTTTGTATTTAACACTGATGTTACAATATAAAATTATATTTTTTGTAAATCCCTTACCTTTGGACGGAACTACAAGCACAAAGTATTTTTTGTGTATATAATATAATAGATAATATATCTACCTTTCATCTCCTTTTTCTTCTGACTGATACTAATGCCATCACAGTTACAAGTCCAGCTCTTCTAATCAAAGGTTCTTATCAAATACACTATTTCAAAATGTAGTGAAAATCTATAATTGTTTAACCTTAGCTGTTGATGGAAGTAATAGAGCATTATCAATTGCCTACCTTGTTTCATTTGTATTGATAAAAGGAACTTTTGATAAAACTGGAAGATGCAAATCACTTGTGTTTAGTTGGGTACAAAATACAGCATTCAAATATTCACTTTAAAAAACACCATAACAATATGTACAAAATACAGTAGAGCATAAATAGTTCTCTCTCAATCATATTCCACAGAGGATTGTCTATGGTTGCAAAACCAATGACAGAAGCAAGTATGATACATATAACAAGATCAGATTGCAATATTGCATGTCAGTACTATATACAGAAGCTTTCATTCACAATACCACTGAACATCTTATTTTACCCATGGTCACAGTAATTGAGTAATTACATCAATGATGAAGACTGCATCAGGACTGGTTACTGAATCTTGGTTCATACATTTCAGATAGACTGTTACTGGGCAGTAAATCATACACTTTGTTAATAATACAACCTAAAACATGTTTTGAATAAGCAAAAAAAAGAAAAAGAAAGAAAAAAATGTATTTATGTTTGTGACCTGTCATGTATAAAATAATGCAGGAAATATAAAAAAAAAAATACTAAAGCAAATAAGAAGTTAATGTATATCTTTGCTACAAGCCCTGATAAGACAACTGTCCATCATTATTTACAACTGATATAATGCCAGAAATACTATGTGCCTAAAATTGTTTGTAGGAATTATATTTTAAACATCTATTTGGAATGACAACTAAACTTTTAAATCAAATACTTTACCATGAAATACACAACTGGAAGCAACAGAGCAACAATAATTTGCCAATTTTTCCTTTTTCATTGCAAAACTTGACTAGGTTATAGAATACAGTCTTTATAGATACAAAACTAGGCTGGTCTCATTACAGCACATTGTAAGACAATCCTTCATCTTTTTCAGAGTTTTTAGAGTTACTGCACTATTTTCCATACACTGGTATCTGTGATGCCAGATTTTGAGATCAAATCAGATATATACACTACAAAGAAGTTCCAGATTAATTGGAAGAATATTTTTATCTATTCTATTAACTGTGTAATTGCCACACCTTCAGTAACCATATTATAAATGACATATTTGGTAAATCATGAGAAGATATACTCAATTCTCTCCCCTTAAGATGATATGAGAACAAGATTGAAAACTATCCATTTTGTACTAAAAACATTCACACTGAAGTAACCATAGGTACCTCAAAATAGTTTTATCTTTTCATCAAAATGTTGTATAACAAGATTATAGATTTATCTTACATCGCTGTCTCCAGAGGCTGACTTTGTGACCGACCTTGAGAGAAAAAGTCTTGTGAGTCTACAGATGCTGCATTTGAGTTTCTTCCTGACAGAACATCTGCTGAAACATAGTGGAATGGTGGTGCTTGATCTCTTGGCAGGGTCGCAGCCAAGTGTGGGTCTTGTGTGTCTCTGGCTAGGTCCATCTCTTTCTTCATCTCAAGTGTTGAGTCTGTGGCATTGCTGCTGGGACCCAACTGCTGGTTTGAGCCATGGAGTGATTCGTTTTTGAAACTAGAGGTTGTGCTGTGTAGAAGAAGGAGGCAATCATAAGTCTGCATTACAGTTGTCACACAGTCTGCATGATGTGCAGTGCTTTTTCTTTATATTCTCAGCTGTATAATATTAGTGCTACTAATACAAGAATTTGATGGCCAAGCACATTAACAGATATTTTGTTTTAATTCAAACATTACAGTGGATTATAGTGGCTCACACAAAATCCCAAGAAAAATCATAACTGGATACTCTTTGTTTACAGCCATCCACTGAAGTTTTGGCTCTCATTCATGCTGAATTTCACAACACAGTATAAAGGTTCTACTACTAGTAATTTACAAAACACTGAAATATTAACAAGCCAACATATACATCATAGGCAAACAAATAAATCTTGTGACCTAAACATTATCAAAATTGTGGTTGCACATACATATAACAATTTGAGGATGTAATCACAATTCTAATGTAATCATTTATTATATACAATCAAATATAAATATTTAAAAATAAATTGTTATAAATCTGTCTTCAGAGCAACAGGAATATAAACAATTGCAGAATAATTATTTTTAAGATCTGCATCTGATAGCTCTAAGGTAAAGAAACTAAATTGTGCTTTCAAAACTACAGGTGCAAAATCCCAGTACATCACCAGAAACACAATCGATTAACATTTAGCAATATTTATGATGCATTACTATTACAATCATTACTGAATGAATTATTAACTCAGACAAACAGACATGCATTATACATGATTACATACAGTGTAAACAAGAATCAATTAGTGTAGAAGTACAAAACTGTTTACATTCTATCTGCCAGTATCTTACAGTCTTGAGATCAGAAAAAAAAAAAAACTCAAAAGATCATAAACATCATAACAAAGAACAAACTGCAAATCAATCAATGAGGGAACACAAACCCAACATTCATAACCAAAGTTTTATAAATTACCCGTGTAAAGACTTGGGTCGAACACCAGCATTTATATTGTAGTTACTGGGCCTGTATGGACGGCTGAAGCAGATAGAAGATGGTTTAATATGTGATGTGCAACAATTACTAACCTAAGACTAATCTACACGTGATAAAGCTAAGTGTACACAGAAATACTGTCATGGGTATGCCTCAAGTGAAGTTACCTTGTCAAACAGACTGTGTGTGATGCAGATTGTATTGTCTTGTCTTAATTATTCATCTTATCAATATATTCCTTACTTTGAAAATGACATGCATGAGTACCATAGTTCCGCATGTACAAAAAGAGAAAAAATATACCCCTAACATGCACATCCCTACCTTTGAGCATGCGTAACCCCCCATGTAGGAGGGGGCAGATGTGGCCTCTGCCTCATAGGTTGAGGCTGCAACAAATTTGGCTGATTGTTGGAAGGCAGGCGTGGGGCATGGCCATAAGTGGAAAAAGTAGGTTGGCCATAACTGAAAATGCAAATACAAAGGCTTCGTACAAGCAGAGGGAAGTCAAAACTTTGGAAGAATGCCTCATCCAGCAACTTGCAGACATGGAGACAATTTCAAACCCAGAGACAACCATGGTGTTAGATATGCACAGAAATGGTTAATTTGCATAATAAAGATATAAGGAGCAAAACAAGAAGTAGATAATAGGAAGAGAAAAGACACACATAAAAGAGCAAAGAGCTCAAAAATAGTGAGAGAAGTTTAATTTTTGCATATTAAATAGCTTTCTACGTATCTGAATAAAATATCATTACTCTACACTGAACTTCTTTCCCTATTTAAAGCATGCAAAAAGGGCAGTTTGCTTGCATGCTTTTTTTTTCTTCTTCCTTTTTCTTTTTGCTACATTCAACTCAAATGAACTTTTCTTCAACATCAATAACAGGGGTAAAGTACTGCCAAGTACTATAATGCTTGAAAAAAATATTCCTATATACCTAAAAGAACTAAAAGAGAGGATCACATGCATAAGTATCCAATTTCTCTATTACTCAGTCAAATCATTACTAAGACTCTATATTACTTTAATTATCAAAAATCCAATTCTAGAATCTAAATAGAAACATGACTGATGTCTGCATATCCTACTGAAAATATTATTTTCAGATTTAATATACATTTATATTTAGTACATGTAAGCAGACCTTCAAGAACTGGATTTGTCAAATCATAATGCCATGTTAATTCTTATCCTCTTCATTTCTGCCTTTTTTCACCTCTGTCATGGTAACAATTAAAGCAAACAAAAGAAATATGTTTTCATACATTTTCATACTTCTAACACAAACAGCTAAGCAAGTATGACATATCTATTCTATGACAGTAGCCAAGTAGCTTGATATAATAAATCTGTTCTTTTGATGTATAATCAGGCCTCCCAAAGAGAAAAGTAAAATCCACATTCTCTCTCCTTGGGGTAAATTTTAGTTTTGTTCATGACAGTCGTTTGGATGCACCAGATTTCCAGATCTCACTTTGGTTTGTGAAATATAACAGAAAATGAAGCCATGCTTGTAAGCTTGCATATGGTCATCTCCACATGCTTGGAGTGAACATGACTTTAAAAGTAAATACAAATTTATATATGTGTGTGTATGTGTATGTGTGTGTATGTGTATGTGTATGTGTATGTGTATGTGTATGTGTATGTGTATGTGTATGTGTATGTGTATGTGTATGTGTATGTGTATGTGTATGTGTATGTGTATGTGTATGTGTATGTGTGTGTGTGTGTGTGTGTGTGTGTGTGTGTGTGTGTGTGTGTGTGTGTGTGTGTGTGTGTGTGTGTGTGTGTGTGTATGCATTTAAGTGTAAGTGTACTAACCCCTTCACTTCTATAAAGCTTTGCCAATGAGCAAACTACCAGTTATGACTTCTATATACAAAACATATGCCACATATGGGAAGAGGCATGCATTTTGGATACAAGTGTCACTGGCACTGCTGTAGTGAAACTAGAAGTGTGGGGGACTGAATGTGTATATGTAAGTATATATAAACATATAAATATATACATATACACACATAATGTTGCATGATTTCTTTCTCTTATCTTTTATTTCTTGATGCATTCTTTTCTGACTGTAATCTGAGGAACCCAATGAATCTTACACTTATCAAGTATATTTAATGCTGAGATCACAATAGCATCACCAGCTTTAACAAGACAGCAACTAACATTTGAAATTAGCTC
>NC_061845.1:16964502-16979502 GCF_019202785.1 Penaeus chinensis
TACCAAAAAACAAACTCAAATATCAGTGATAGGCTGCCTCATACCATACGAAAAAAGGGAAAATAACCCCATCATGCAATATTTTTTTACTCCACCTGCTGTGGACTTCATAACCTTACCTACGGAGTCCAGACCTGTGCGTGGGTTGAGAGGGAGGCGTGCGAGGTGCATAAAGGTGTGTGATTAGACAGGAATTTAATTGGATGATAAACTACATATTTAAATTTTCCCCAGAAATAGCTGGAAAAAATATGACAACACACTACCAAATGCACATGTTCTAATCATGATAAGAATAAAATAAAAAATACATGTAGAACATTATAAAAAAAAAAAAAAAAAAAAAAAATAACTCCTCAAGAACAATAATAATATCAACAATAATAAACAAGAACTCAATTTAATCTCTTCAAAAACACATACTATAAGAGCACACTTTTATCTTTTGAAATCTGTGTGAAGTTCACTTTGTAATGAAATCATACTTACACCGATTCATTTACAGCAACAACTTCATATGCGTTGTCCAAATTATAGAAGACGTTCTCAACAAACTGCTGGCCAGCGCTCCCAGCTATAACAGTACCCTGGTAAGTTGGGTCAACAGCGACGTTCCTATAAATATAATATTGGAATTTAGTTCATTTTCAGGAGCAAGACTGATTAGTAGTTATAGTTGCAATTAAAAGTATTAGCATTCATGCATTTATAATTACTGTTTATGGTATCTTAATTTTGCATAACACAAGGAAGAAAGACAAATTGAAAGAAAAAACGAAAAATATACAATCATAATAACAATAATTACAATAACAACAATTAAAATAATAACTGTAATAGTTAAAATACTATTACTAATACTAATACTAATAATGACAAAAACAGCAACAACAACAACAATAATAATAATAATAATAATAATAATAATAATAATAATAATAATAATAATAATAATGAATAATAATGATAATAATAATGATAAATGGTAATAATAATAATAATAATAATAATAATAATAATAATAACAATAATGATAATGATAATGATAATGATAATAATAATAATAATAATAATAATAATAATAATAATAATAATAATAATAATAATAATAATAATAATAATGGTAAAGGTAATGGTAATGGTAACGGTAATGGTAATGATAATCATAATTATAAAAATGACATGAACAACAACAACAATGATAATGATAGTGATAATCATAATATCAATAATGATATGATGATGATGATAAAAATAATGAAGATGATGAAAGCAATACTAACGACAATATGAACCAAGGAATTCCCAATTAGAACATACTTGGCAAAACTGCTATGCGAGGTGGTTTGGTAGACTGGCAAGCGAACCTTCTGGAATCCATAAATGTCCAAGATGTGTCTTCCAAGGTTGCTGTGTACGTAATTGTGGGTGAAGATGGAGACAATCTGAAATATAAATGGAGTTAGTATGGGTGCCTAACTGTTACCGTGCTGACTTTACGTTGTTTGGAGTTCACGGGGGAAAAAGAAATGTTGTTGAATCTAAAGGCTTATGAAGATCTAAATTTTCCTTTAGATTCATTATCTACGGTTTCCTTGTTCTGTTCTGTCCACAGTCAGTTATAGGTAGAGGTAGAAAGCACATGACAACCAACGCTTTCTCTAAGTATGGAAACTGATGATGATTCCTTGAACTACCTCTCTGTATCTCCACCGCAAATTCTATTACTACAAGATATATTTTCTTCACTACCTTTCTCACCAAAATACATATGAACTACCCTGCAGTCACCTGAGCCAAAGTAATGACATCGTGGTAAGGACTGTCGGACCAACTGAAGTCATTATAGGCAATGAGGGCGTGCTGGTACGCAGAGTTCTCCCGGGAGGCGACGTAGAGGGCCGGCCAGTGCTGCGTGGCCTCGAAGAGGTTGTTGGTGATATTTGCTTGCAGTTTTGTTGCTGCTCCCATGGACCCTGCTAAGATGTACGCACCTCCTGTGTTGTTCCGTATCAAGTTATTCTGAAACGGACCATGGAAATAATATAATTAATTGTTTCTTTTACTCTGACCCGATGTAAAAGAGACGCTCATCATGCGGCTCAAATATTCGCTGTTAAAAGTTCGTAAAACGCACCTTGATGTAGACATCTTGCATGTTCTGTAGGTCGAGGTGGATGGCTGCTCTCGTGGTGGTGAAGTTTCCATACAATTGCTTACCATTATTTTCTATACGGCTGTACGAGAAACACAGCCAAGGATTCACCTCACCAGCTGTGGCCGCGAAGATAGCGCCCTCGTCATTGTTGTAGTATTCGTTGTATGTCATGTTGTGGAGGATGTTACGGTCTGTCGATGTAAAATAGTATCAATTTACCATGTCATATGATGCATAAACCTGATTTACAAAAATAACCCAAGGACAAAGTATAAATGTGCTTTAAATTAGTTAAACAAAGCTGGAGACAGTGTATTAACTTCCTAGTAGAAACATGTCCATAATAGGATAAAAACAAAAGTATATAGATATATAACATATGCTGATTCCCATAATCATATCAGAAGCGATGTTGTGACACGTACTGATTCCCAGATTAGAGATGGGAAGCGTCACCACCTCAGCCACGAATCCCAGATCCCCCGAGGCTCCCGTGGCATGAAGTTCGACCGAGATGCTCGTTCCCTCCGTCTTAAAGAACTTCATCAGGTTGTTGCTGTTCATGTGGATTTCGGCGAAGACATCGGTCGTGTAGTTGTAGATATCGCCATCATAGAGGACAATGCGATCCGGCATCATAGGATCCATGGTAGAGTTGTAGGAGTTGTACTGTAGGAGCCTTTTAAGGAAATGCAGATACTGTTAGTACGTAAAGGAAGGAAAATGGAAGTTATTTCATCGCGTTCTGCACATAAATGTTGCTTGGAATAAAAAGGCGAGCTGATGAACAGGCGCGCGCGCACACGCACACGCACACACAACCATCCCTGAGACGGCTTATTCGAAGAGAACACTATGTGCAATTTGGATTTTTTAGCCATTATACCTTTCCCACATTTCAGACAAACCGTCCCTCTTACAAAATCATTACGGGCATACCATTACCCATCTTTACCTGAAACCGAAATTCTTCACGTTGAACACGGACGAGAATATCTTCACGCAGTCCACGGGCCTGTTATCGTACTTGTAATACAGCAGGATTCTCTCTTCGATCATGAGTTCCTTGGTGGAGTCGCACATGTCCACCATTCCGAACATGTGGTAAGGGAGGCGCACTTTGGCCACCGGGAAGTAGGAGGATTCCTCGGACTCGCGGGTCTCCCCTGTCAGGCCCAGGAGCGAGATGCCCACGCCCAGGTTATTTACGAATCTGCGTGCGTGAGAGGTGTGGTTAGTTTTCTGCTAGACTCTAGTTAGCTTTCTCTGTGAATAAGTATAATATCTAATTGGGTTCAGTTTTTTTTTTAATGGAAGTGCGACGTTACTACTATTAGCAAACTCTTCAGGAAATATGATCAGTGTTTCTCCATAGAGCAAACATGATCGAGACCCTCATGGCTCACTTGTTATAAAGCATTTCGAATCCTTTCGTTGCCGAGACAATGGAGACGCCATCATAAGCAGAGTTCCTGACCGTCACTCCGCGCAGAGAAGGCGTATCGTGGAAGGACATGACGGCTGGCGACTTGTCATTGTGTAGGATTCCTGCGCCGATGATGTCCACCCACTCCATGACAGAGGGGTTTATGGCGATTTCAGACTTGCCGTGGATGTAGGGATGCGTGTGGATGTTGCCTGGGTCGTGCTGGTGGTGCATTCTGTGGTACACGTCCATGTGCTCGAAATTCGGCACTGAGAATCTGAAAGGAAAAAATACGGCAGTGACAACAATGTACCATCTCAATTTTGTTACTTGTATTTTCCTCGTTATTTTTGTAAAAGAAACAAAAATATTGGACCACTTTTTCGTGTAATTTTGTTTACCTGATACCGCCCCAATATTCCTGAAGGTCATTCTCCAGATTATGTTCCCCGCACGAAATGTAGACGAAGTCGCCGCTCCAGGCACATTCGTAACTGTGATCGTATATCTGGCCATTCATCCGAAGCGGACACTCGTCCAGTCTCGACTCGGAGCCTAGAAACCAGAAATTATGTTTTTACGTGTAGATTATTGCCTATCTATACTAAAGCCACATTCAGCGATGCTATATTACTTATTCCATTTATTAAAATGGTCTCTTACCATCACACTGGATTGGGTCTGGCCATGACCTGATGCGGATAAGAGCGCTGGGAAACATTTCCGTCCGTTTGTTGCGACTATAGAAAATGTTGACTTTATTATAACCCAACTGATGACACACGACTTCGGCATTTCGCTCGGTGAAGCGGTCGTCGCAGATAGGAACCCACTGCTTAGTGGTTCCATTGAATATATCAAGGAATCCATCTCTGTTAAAATAAGGAATACAATTATAATTATATTAAAAAATTAACTTAACAAATATTGTACAGTTTTTAAAGTGAGAAACAATGCACTGAATCTTTAGTATAACTGTACTGACTTACCGTCTCCCTTCACATTGCCCTTCCACGCACAGCCTTACAGCCTCCAAAGACGATCTCGTCTGCCGACCGACGCGGTAATGCGTGGCGGTGGACGTGTCGATGGGCCTCATGATGATGCGGTCGTCCCGCCTCCCGACGGCTTCCAGGCGGCCCAGAACGAGAATGCCAACGCTCGGGAAGAACTCGAGCGTCGCCCCGGGCTCGATCACCAGGGTCACTCCGGGCATCACGGTTAGATCGGATTTCACGACGTACGGCTCCGAGCGTCTTGGTAACCTTAGGTCCTTCATAAGGCGTCCTCCCAGAGAATTCAGGTCCATCACGTTTCTGTTGGTTCCCGCTCCCCCCACAGACGACACAGGCGCCGAGAGGCTGTCTTCGATGAGGTACGGCAGATAGTCGGCCAAGGCGAAATTGTTCCAGTCGTCGAAGTCGAAGATCCTCTCGCGAATCACGTCCGGGTCTCGCGAACCCCACCAGTTGGCCTCCACGTTGAGGTAGTTGTCGATTCTGCTCGTGTACAGCCCTGCCAGCAGCTCGTAGTCCATCTCGTTGGAGCCAAACTGATTGTGGGTGATGTTGATTTTCTGGAGTCCTCGAACAGCTATAGTGTAACTTGCCGGCTGGTATGCGCGGGATGCACTGCTCCTCAACTGGGTCATGTGCCTGTTTCCTTGCACTCTGTTGTACTCGAAGTAGGCACTGACAACGCCAAGAATACCGCTCTGGCTATCCGTGTCGAACTCCACCACGTAAGAAGCGACGTTGGATATGATTTCATTGTCGTGAATGAACAGCTCCTTCTCCATGCCCTTCAGGGACATTACTCCTTTATAGCAGGTATTCTGTTCAAACTTCGAGTAAGTCACGTTGACGCGAGCGAAGTGGCCATCCACCTGGAACCCAAATTGAGCGTTGTTCACGAACGTCGATGCGTTGACGTAGACGGTATGCGTAAAGTTTTCGCTGTACTGCCACACGTAGGGCAGCACGAGGTTGACGCCGCCGCCGCCGTTGTTCTGCATGACGACGTCCTCAAGAATCCAGTTGAAGAGGTTGTTGGATTCGCGAACATCCCTGGGGAAAAGGAAGAAAATATCTCTGAATCCATCTGAGGCAGTTTGTAAATTTGGGTTACGCGGTTTGAAAACAACATAACTTCATAATCAAATAACTTTCTAGGTAATTAGTTATGTGATCTTTATACTTACTATCCCAGATATAAATCAACAAAACGCGCACACACACACACACACACACACACACACACACACACACACACACACACACACACACACACACACACACACACACACACACACACACACACACAGACAGACACACACATCCAGCACCAAATGAATCTGCTTAATCCTCCTTACCAGCTGTACTGATCGATCCCCCTTCCGTTCCCTGATATCGTGGTGCTGTTAAACATGAACGTGATTTCGCCGATGTCATCATTGTCCATCCTCGCTCTGAAGGGGGACAGGGTGTAGACGGCTTGGTTCTTGTTGTCGATGATTTGGGAATTCATGACCAGAATGCTCTCGTTTGCGGAGCGAAGCAAATGGTCCTCGTCGTCGGTCAGATACCTTGAAAAAAAGTGAGAATGTCATGGTATTTCGAATAATGAATTGCATCTATTGCAATAAGGACTCGAATTATGATTATTTTCACACACTTTTTACCAGATAATGGAATACCGTATATACATCGTATACGGATAATATACGGAATAATAAATGACGTCATTAATTACCTGTTATAATGCAAGGTGGATATTCCGATGTCATTATTACGTATCTGCGAATCTTCAATGTACACCATCGGCCATTTGGACCGGAAGTTGCGAAGATCTCCAGCTTGGGCGATGTCTTTGCCTGAGAGATGAATTCGTATTAGAGGAAGAGGAAGGGGAGACGGAGTATATCAGCTGAGAATGCGATTATGAGAGGGGGGGGGGTAGAGGAGGGGTGAGGGAGAGAAAGAGAAGGAGGGAGAGAGAGGGAGGGAAGGACACACACACACACACACACACACACACACACACACACACACACACACACACACACATACACACACACACACACACACACACGCACACACACACACACACACACACACACACACACAGCCAGAGAGCCAGCGATATAGCCCGAAAGGAAACTATGGCACCAAGGCTTACGATCGACGGCCGTGAGCATGATGATGACGTCCCCGAGCGCGAAGGGGCCCGAGGCGTACTGGAGGGTGATTGCGTAACTCCCCGAGGTCGTCGGAAAGGCCACCAGGTCCCCGCGGACGTCCCATCGGGAAATATCCTGCATGGATGAAGAGGTTATTCCCAGGTCAAAGGTCATGGATTAAGTCTGCTATGTTATTCATTAGAAATCTTTAAAAAATGTGTCCTTTTTTATTCATAATAATATACATCTTGATATATATATAGATCGGTGATATTTATAGACACCTACTTTATTCTTCCAATATAAATTTCAGATCCATTTCAATATACAAAAAGAGAGGACAATTTACCTCACTCTCAATGATTTCCTGATAGTCATAAATCACAATTTGTTCGGTGCTTTCGGGTACAATAGGATTGAGTACTTGAATTCCGATCACGTTGGAATGTTGCGTCTGGAAGTGAAAAAATAAATTGTTGATTTTTCGACAAATATTGCATGGATTGCGTGTCTAGTACTCGACAGCTAAAATGTTTAAATAACAAAATCTATTATAATCTACATCAGACCTTTTTTCCAATAAATAACAAAAATGAAAACAATTATATAAATGTGAACAAACCTAATGAAAGAAACCTTACGAAATCCACCTTTTTGGCCCCTGCACAAAACGGGAATCAAAAGCCAAAATTACCACGAAATAAAACACAAACAAACACCAAGAATTCAACCCACAGACACATGGAGGGTGACCGACGCCTGCCTCCCCCTCATCTCCTGCGTGATCAGCACCTTCGGGCTGTTGCTCGTCAGGACAATCGGCGAGGGATTATCTGTGACAGTCGTTCAGAGTAAGTAGGTCTTATCGTATATTTAGATTCTAAATAAAATGATGATTTTGTTTCGAACAAGTGGAAAAAAAACTATTTTGATGATTACAAAAAGCAGAAATGTTTCAAATTGCATATATAATCATTAAGAAATATACCTAGAATATTAATGTCATTATTGTCAGATTCTCAGTATAATTTCGACAAAGCAAGTAAAATAAGAACGGAATCCCTTCTAACAACAATAAACACGTAAATACGATTTGAAAAGACATAATGATGCAAAACACACCTGGAATTTTAATGTAATTCTCCTCCTTCAGTTTCATCCATCCGGTCAACTCTCTCTGTTCAATTCGGGTCAGGAATGGGTTGAAATGCAGGCCCGAACCTGAATTTTCTTTTAAGAAAGATCCTGCAAAGATAAAATAGCAATTTATACAGACTAATGTTGAATAAATGACTACGAGAAATAAAGGTTACGTGATAATTATCAATAAAATCTACTTTACTACTAAATTTGCTTTCTACGGAGCTGATCTTCCAAAGTCATGTTGTCTCTTATCAGTTTTCGTAAATCGAGAGAGAGAGAGAGAGAGAGAGAGAGAGAGAGAGAGAGAGAGAGAGAGAGAGAGAGAGAGAGAGAGAGAGAGAGAGAGAGAGAGAGAGAGAGAGAGAGGCAAATAGACAGACTGCCAGAAGGAGAATGTAAGAGACAAAAAGAGAGAATCCCTCAACGCAACCCCCAATCCCACCTGTGATGTTGACCCCCAGCTGCCTCATACTGATGCCATGCCGCTTGTTCCTCACGAAGGTACACCCTTTGAACACCCGCGCCTCCGGGTTGGCGATAGCGTACTGGTTGCTGTAGATGACGCCGATTCCGTCCTGGGAGTTGTCGCGGACCTCGATATCTTGGATGACGTGGTGGTGGAAGTCGATTTGCAGGGCTGCGGACGGAGGGCAGGGGGAGCTCGGGGTTAGGGAGTGGCTGGGAATAAGCTCTTGAATTCTAACTGGTGGGAATATGTTTTCAGTATGAACTGCTTGATGAAGTTCTAGCTTCACTTTTGGTTTAGAAAATTTTGTTAATTAAAATATTTTCACTAAACTTTTGATCTGAGACACTGGAGGACGTGATATCAAAAAGCGTGATAAACATGAACTTAATTTTCTTCCATCACCAAAGCAAAATAAGTAATAAAAAACTCAAATACACCATCAATATAAAACCCAAACCTTCCTCGGAATCAACGCAACTTCCCCAAACTACCAAAGGCCCGCTTCCTCACCCGGCTTGAAGGAGCGCGTCGTGTAGTCCAACAGCCCGGCCTTCTCAATGACCACGCCCTTCATGTGGCTCTCGTGCGCAGTCATGCCCAGGCGGATGCCCGACCAAGTAGCCGGGTAGCAGCGGATGCCCACGTCCTCCGCATGCGAGCACGAGTTCTCCAGCTCCCAGAAATTGTCGCTCTTGCACCGCGTCAGGTCGGTGTCGAACTCGTCGCACCGCAAGTTGCTGGGGGGGGGGAATGGAATCTCGTTGGGTTTACTACTATCAGTATCATTATCATCATCATCGTTTTTATTATTATTATCATTATTATTATCATTATCATTATTACTACTATCACCATTATTAGATTACAGTGTATATTTGTCCGGGCATTTGGTGACGGTTAGATAATGCCCTTCATATTTCTTTTAATTTCAACAAATTTTGCACTGCGACTTTACACTGATGAATCCAGAAACTGAAAGCTAATTATATTACTCACCTGAGCAGAATCCTAGCATCCTGTCCCTCTGGCGGCATAGAACCGTACTCGATGAACCAGTCCTCAGGATTCAAGACGTACCCCATCTGCTGGCACGCCACGGCCGCCATCTCCTCCTTCCAGCCGTGGTTACACACCGTGCCCCACTCCGTGCCGATGTACACCTGTCGAGTGTTACGCCGGACGGTCATTTGCGTAGATTTGGATTCGTGGTCTCGTTGTAAGGTAACTGATCTAGTGTCTACTGTCCTTATTAATTCATGAATTTATTTTGTTTTTCTTGTTGGTTACGAAAAATAATAGGGTGGGGGAAATCTACTTCAGATTTTCCCCAGGTTTTTATAGAGATTGTTACTTAATGGCTGTTTTATATTACAAGATTTTCGTATACTAATTATTCGTGCTTTAGATTGTATAAATAAGGATGTACCTATTTCTAATAAAAATTCTTCAACTCATTTCGTATATCTATCCATCATGCATGAGTCACTCTGCCTGAGAAACTCAGTCTCCCCCCCCACCCACCACGACTCTTACCATCAGGCGGCCCTCCATTTCGTCTCTTCCGCCAACCAGCTTGACGGGGACGGCCGGCCCCTCCGTGAAGTTGGCTGCCATGGCGTCCGCGGTCATGTTCAGAGCATCCGTAGTGTTCAGCGCCAGCACCTCGTCCTCCTTCATCAGGAATGCCCTTGCGGCCTCTTGTTCCTTCGCCGTCGTGCCCCTGAGCGTGAAGCGAACGGCCTCTGCGCCGGATCCCTCCGTCCTCAGGAGGCCGGCGACCATCATGCCCATACCCTCCGCGAATTCCAGAGTCGACCCGAAGGCGATGGTGAGCGTGCCCGTGTCGTGGACGTAGATGTCGCGCGTGACGGTGTAGACCCCGTCGTGTAGCGTGATTTCGCCGTTGACTTCGCCGCCGATGACGCGGTTGTCCGACGGGTCAAAGAATTCCGGCTCGCTCACTTGGCCCGGCTCCGTGACGGGCGTGTCCACGTTGGTGCTGCTGAGGAGGAACGGGTGGAACAGCACGAGGGCCAGGTTGTAGCGGTCGCGCCGGTCCAGGATGTGCTCGAAGATGTCCGTCTCCCGCTTGCTGCCCAGCCAGTTGAAGGTGGCGTTGATGGGCATGCTCTGGTCCCGGGCGTGCGAGCTGATCTCGTAGCGCGAGCCGGGGTTGTCGATCAGGTTGCGGTACAGGACGACGTTCGACGAGCCCACGCACACCACGCCGGCCGAGCGGCTGCGGGACTGAATGTTGCTGTATAGTTCCTGAACAACGTTGTCTTTGATGGCGTTCCTCTGGACGAGGAGGCTCTGGTCGAGGCCCCGCAGCGTGAGGCCCAGACGCAGCACAAACCAGCCCGTGTTGTATTTGATGTTGTTCCTCCTGATCAGGCCCGTGAAGGGCAGCAGCAGCAGCTCCACCTTATCCTCGTTGTAGACCATAAGAGTTCCGCGGTCGTTTTCATTCATTTCATTGTACTCGATCGTGAGGTTCATGTTGACAGCCGGGGAGATCTTGATGGCCAGGCGGTGGTTCCTGTTGAAGAGGTTTTGGCCGATTTGGACGGTGCGGAGCTCCCCGTCCTTCAGCCAGCAGGACTCGACCTCGAGCGCTGCCGCCTGCCCCTCCGAGAAGTGATTTCCGCTGATGTTGACGAAGGCCTCCCTGCAGAAGTTCCCGACTCGGACGCCCACGTCGACGTTGCCCTCGATGGCCGAATAAGCCACAGCCGTCTCTTGGCGGATCTGCGTGTCCAGGCCACTCTCGTTGAACCAGACGGCGACGCCACGCAGGTCGTTGTTGGCGATGCGGCTCCACGACACGTTCTGCAGGCCGCCCTCGTACGTGATGTTGACGCCGTCGCCCACGTTCTGGTCCACGGTCGAGTACGTCACGTTGACGTCGCCGGCGCCCCCGCGGACGTTGAGGCCGGAGCCGAAGAAGTTGCGGGTCAGGTTCGAGTGGTGCACGTGCACGAGGCTGCGCATGTTTTCCACGGCGACGCCATGGCCGCTGTTGTTGGCCACGAACGAGTTCTGGAGGCTCAAGTCGAACATTTTATCTGCAAAGTAAGAGCGAAATTGTTGACAACAGGAGGAACAAAGTAACAAGACAAAAACAATAATAATGATAATAATACTAATCAAACAATGCCAAACAAATATTTCTTCATCGAATAAAAAATCCAGTCATAAAAAGAGAGAAAAAAAACTTACATTTACTAGCAACAACCTCCATGAAGACGACGCTCTGCCTCATCCCCTTGGCGGACACTTTGATGTAGAGCCTGTTCCCGCGGGACACGACGGACGGCGGGTACGTGCCGTTCTTGATCTCGAACTTGGTGAGCAGGTCGCCCCATTCGTCACGGTCCCTAGGGAAGTTGATACAGTTGTTACGGTTCGAGTTATTTGCATAAATTTGTTGAAATTTAACAAGGGGCTGTATTTCTAACAACACTTTCGTAATCAAAATCGACCTACCTAACTTCTACAGTGCCGGCCGCGTCCTCGTCCGTCTGCATGTACGTGAAGTGGACTGAGAAGACGAAGTCGGCTTTGGAGATGTAAAATTTCTGAAATAAAGCATGAAATCTATCATGTAAAACAGGAAAATACGAAGTGATTATTCATTTTATGTCCAAAAAATCGATTCATTATTCATCTCACATCCCAAAATCAAATTAACTACATCACATCAAAAACAGTCCAAACTCTTATCGACCTAACACCACAAAACCCAATTATGCTTGTCCAAACCCAAGAATGCGAAATGTTATCCCCCGCCGCACGCCACACCCCGTACGCCGACGCTGCACTCACCCTGTTGCACGTGAGGTCGTTGAGGGAGAACCTGTCCTGGTTGTAGACGGTGACGATCGGGTAAGCCTGGTTGGGGTTGGACGCCCCCGAGCAGAAGTCCTGGAAAGTGTCGGAGGCCGAGCGGTCGGGCTCCCGCCGGTGGAAGTTGTACTTGATGCCGTCGCCGCGGTTGTCGGACACCCTCGTGTTGTCGTTCACCAGCACCGAGCCCGTCGAGGAGTTGATGTACACGCCGTAGCCTAGGGAGACGAGGTGGGGGAGGAGAGGGGGCGGTCTGAGTTTGGTGCTGCTTGGCAAGCTGGGATTAAGTTCGAAAACATTGATTTTTTTTATTTTGTTTCTTGTTTGTTGGGCTTTCTATATGAAAAAATAAATGAAACAAATAAAAAACAAAACAGGAAGAAAATATACAAAATAATATAGTCATCAAAAATACCTAGCAACTGTCCTACCATTATTTCCCGAGATGGTCGACTCCTGCAGGTGGAAGAAGGTGCCAGGCAGCGTGACGTTGATGCCACTGAAGGCGTTGTTGGAGATGGTCACGTGACTGATGCGAGGCGGGACCTTCCGGCTCATGATGGCGGACTCGGCCTCTCGCTGCGGACCCATCCCCGCGTATTCCAGGTCCACGTAACTCAGAATAGACTTCGAGACCTGGAGGAGGAAACATTGCTTTCTGGTTAGAAACATGATCAGGAAACACACAACCCCCTAAAAAACACCAACTTGAAAGTATTACAGAAAATATATGTCACTGTATCAGCAAGAGAACCATAACTGACCTCAATTCTGATTAACAACGACACAAATCATTCAACCGTACTTTCTCATCACAACGGCGCAACCAAACAAGCGCACCAAAACCACGACATACCAGAAAAAAACAACATACCTCTGCATCACCAACACACCAAGAACCAGCCATAATTCAAACAAAAAACAGAATAATAATAAAACAACAAAAAAAAAAAACACTCCAACGTACTTTCTGATATAGTGTGTTCTCCTGGAAGAGCTGCTCCTCGTACTCAGCCTCTTGGAACATGATTCCCCGCCAGTAGTTCGTCCCCTTCCAGAGGGCGTGGTAGCCGTCGCAGTCCAACCCGAGGTCAGGGTGCATGTCTGGAGGCGGTGGGTAGATAAGTTTATAGGGTTCTCAGTAAGTAGATATTGTTATGAGTACAGTGGTAACGTGTCGGCCTCTCATCCGAGGGGTCGGCGGTTCGCGCCCCGCCCAGGCGCGAGAAGTTGCAATTGTCGCCTGGAGGTTACTGCTGTGACTGGGCACCACGGCGGGTAAGGACTAAGACGAGTCAGCACCAGCTGACACACGTTAGCGAGTCGACATTAGTCGACACAGGCCGGGCTCCCCTCATTGGCATAGCCCGGGCGAAGCTCAGCTTCGCATATCGGACTTATCCTTAGATATTTTCATGGGCGGATGGAGAGAGTGAGCAACAAAATAATTTTAGGTAGATGGTTACATGTCTGAGCAAATAAGTAATTAGATGTTTGTCTAAATAGGTAGATTCTGATATATATATATATATATATATATATATATATATATATATATACACATATATATATGTAAATACATATATATATATATATATATATATAGAGAGAGAGAGAGAGAGAGAGAGAGAGAGAGAGAGAGAGAGAGAAAGGGAGAGAGGGGGAGAGAGAGAGAGAGAGAGAGAGAGAGAGAGAGAGAGAGAGAGAGAGAGAGAGAGAGAGAGAGAGAGAGAGAGAGAGAGAGAGAGAGAGAGAGAAGAGAGAGAAGAGAGAGAAGAGAGAAAGAAGAGAGACAGAAGAGAGAAAGAAGAGAGAAAGAAGAGAGATAGAAGAAAGAGAAGAAAGAGAGAAGAAAGAGAGAAGAAAGAGAGAAGAAAGAGAGAAGAAAGAGAGAAGAGAGAGAGGAGAGAGAAGAGAGAGAGGAGAGAGAAAGAGAGCAAGCGAAAAAGAGAGCCAGCGAGGGCCCGCCACCTACCGCACACGCCTCCCCCCATGGCGTGAGTGTTCCACGCGCACTTGGTGATGTCGTCCTCGATGCCCGAGCAGAGCGGTGCCTCGTAAAGGATCGCCGCCGTGTCGTTGTTGGCCCTATCGTGCCACTCCCAGTACTTGCCGCCCGTGTAGCCCATCTGCCGACACGCCACGGTCCTGTCCTCTGCCGTCCAGCTGTAAAGGAGAATCATTTTAGATATCTATTTACTGACCAACATTCTTTTTTTTAGTAGTAGTAGTAGTAAGAGTAGTTTCTGTCCTCTGTCGTCTAGCTGCAAATAGGGAAAATTGTTTTAAGTATTTAGATATTGACCAAAATAATGTTGCTAGTGATTCTAAGTGGTTCGTAACATCTTTTTAAAAACAGTTTTAAAAAGAATTAGCAACGGTAAAAATAAGAAGGTAATGCGTGTTTAGCGGACGTAAATCCGATTTGTTTTCCAGTGGGTAAGCAGTGGTAAGTCGAGGCCACGAGATAATCACGTGAAGAGCGTTGAAATCTCTCTGTCCCCCCCCCCCCCCCCCAATTATCTTCTCCTTTTTCATTGTGTTTTCATTTTAACTCTTTTTTTTTCTTTCTCTTTTTTTTTTATCTCCTTCTCAGTTTCCTTCTATCCCTCACTTTCCCCCTCTCCCTCTCTCTCTCACTCTTTCTCTTTCTCTCTCTCTCTCTCTCTCTCTCTCTCTCTCTCTCTCTCTCTCTCTCTCTCTCTCTCTCTCTCTCTCTCTCTCTCTCCCTCTCCCTCTCCCTCTCCCTCTCCCTCTCCCTCTCCCTCTCCCTCTCTCTT
>NC_061845.1:16982002-16984502 GCF_019202785.1 Penaeus chinensis
TGTATAATGTATATATATAAATACACACACACATATATATATGTAAACACACCCATTCATTAATGATACACCAGAGAAGGAAAAAATCGCGTAAAGAGCCCTTACTCAGCCACTATAATGCCCCTGACGGAGCCGCGATCAACGAGAGACGAGACAAAGGAGCGCCGTGGGAAGCAAAGCAACGTTAAGTGTGAGAGAAAATTCAGAAAAAGCATCGAAGCTGAAAAAGGAAGATAGAAAGCGAGGAAATAACCAAAACAAAAAGAATAACAAAAGAATGGCCAAAAACAATCACAAAAATACTATTAACAAAATAACAGAAATACCAGAGATCAGAACCCTCTTTGTACTTCTCTCATGATTGATGTAATGAAACTAAAATCAACGAGATCAAAGGCGAAGAGAGGGAAAAAAACAATCACAAATGGAATCATATTTTTTGTTTACACTAATCAGAGTAGACTTTTCTTATATATAAGAACACCAAAAGATTAACCACGGAAAAATACCTAAACATTTAAAACCCATTTTTTTTACTGACATAACATCAATCAAAAAGGAGAATAGACTAGATAACTAAAGAAAATCCCTATTAGATTAATAAAAAAAAGAAGAACATGAGCATACCCATTAACATTTTTCCTTTACTTTCTTGGTCAACACATTAGAAAGAAAAAAAACATCAGTAAAGCACCTAGAACACCCCTTTACACACTTTCATAATTTTATACATTGGCAAATAAACCCCAAAGGACCCGAGGAGTGCGACGCTCGAGGGCGAGTGCGGTGAGCCACAAGACGTTCCGGAGGGCGGCGCGGCACCTCGATCGCGGCGCTGGAGGAGGACCGAATTATGGGGGCTGGACCTCTTGCATGAGGGGGGGGGGAGTAAAGGAGGGGGAGGGAGAGAATAAGGGAGGGGGAAGGGAGAGAGTAAAAGGAGGGGGGAGTAAAAGAGGGGGGAGGGAGAGAGTAAAGGAAATGGAAGGAGAGAGTAAAGGAGGGGAGGGAGAGTGTAAAGGAGGGGAAGGGAGAGAGTAAAGGAGGGGGGAGAGGGAGTAATGGAAGAAGGGAGTGAAGGAGGAGGTTAAGGAAGGGAGGTCGGGCGGGAGTAAAGGATGGAGGCAGGGGGAGAAGAGGGGGGAGTGAAGGAGGGAGTAGATAAGGGAGGAAAGACGAGAATAAAGGATGGAGGAAAGGAGCAAAGGATGAAGAGGGAAAATAATCGGGTAAAGAAGGGAGACATTGAGGAAGGAGGGAGTAAAGGACGGAGTAAAAGATGGAAGGAGGTACGGAGGAGAGAAGGAAGGGAGGGGAGACATTATATCAGTTCGCGAGCGGTCAAAACCCAGGGAGTTCCCACGATTTGCCGGTCGATACGAAGCGCTTCCCTTACAGACCTGCAGACGCTCTGACACACACGCATCACGTTTTTTTTTTTTTTTTTTTTTATATGTCTTAAACAATTCTGTCCAATCGCCATTTCCATCAAGTTGAATCTTCTGTGTTATATACTCACGTATTTATTTTGTAGTCGCTCTAAACAAATGACTTACACAAAAAAGAGAAATATTTCTAACCATTAACTTCATCATATAATAAAAAAAAAATAAAAAAAAACATAACATGCATTTCCTACTCATTTCCATATTGCTCCTTCTTAATTACCCTATTTAATACGCGATAAATTAAGGCTTAAGTGCGGCCCGGAATATCACCCAAGCCCCTAATTATGCTCCCCAATCAGAAAGTCACAAGGAGAATAAATTGGAGACGATGAAGACGATGAGACACAGTGTAACCCGAGCGGCAGGAAAATCGCTGCAACAAGACGATGATATTTCGAAATGTACTTTAATAGACACATAAATGTATTTGATTTCTTTCGTCTCCCCTTTTCTCGTTTCCTTTTCTGTAATCGCATAAATTATGTTTCTTTTCTCAATAATCTAGGTTTCTTTCATCGTCTTCTTTTTCCTATTCTTATGCTTCTCCTGCCTCCATTCCTCCTTCATATTAATCTTCTCTTCTTCCTCTGTTCACCTCGTCTTGATTTTCCTCCATCATCTTATATGTTTGCTCCTCTTCCTCTGTTTTTTTATCTCCTCCTCCTCCTCTTCCTCCATTCTCTCCTCCTCCTGCTCTTCCTCCATTCTCTCCTCTGCCTCTTTCATGTTCATGTCCTTCTCCTCCTCCTCCTCCTATTTTTTTCCATACCTTCTTTCCCCTCCAATTCCTTCTCTTCCTTTATTCTCTCTTCCTCCTCTTCCACTTTCACTTCCTTCTCCTCCTCCTATGCCTCTTCCTTACCTTCTTCCCCCCCCTCTTCCTTCTCCCTCTCACCGCCTTCCTCCCGCCGCAAAGAGTACCGCTGTCTTCACTCAAAGCAAAAAACGCGCCATAAAGCAATTTCTCTTTCCCTTTCTCCGGTTCCGTCGCTGTATTATTTCCTCTTTTTGTAAATTTCATTCCTTTTTATTCGCATCTTCAAGACAATGAC
>NC_061845.1:17002002-17032002 GCF_019202785.1 Penaeus chinensis
CACTTAAGGTATATTGACAGATACTGATATAAGAATTATAATTACTTCAGGGTGTTTGCAAAGTGATTCAGCGCGCAGTTTAAAAGGAGAGTCGCAGGCGGTCAGAGGCTCTGGAAAGGTGTGGTTTACCCTTGGCGCCGAGACCCGACGACTGTGACTTCGCTCTGGGATTCTCACAAGAGCTCTCTGTTGACTCATCGCAATAAGATGACATTTTGTGGTTGTTTTTGATTTGATACTGATAGTTGGATTCTTTTTATTCACATTATTTCCTTCTGGTGATATATTCGATTAGTATCAGACTGTCGTGAGATTGGAATTTATTGGTATCGTGACTGAGAGCGTAATCCAAAGAAACAAGCAAAAATAAAAGAAACATACTAAAGCAAGTCATGAGAAAGCACGATGACGTTGCGTCTTTCTAACTCAGATACACAACGATGCTGATGCAGCTTCTTCACTCCCATTTCCTCCCTCTCTCGCCCTCCAATCATCAAATCTTATTAACATCCCACCACATCAGCTCAACGTCTTCCACGCAAGCTTACCGCACCTGTTGTGATTTTTAACCAACTTCCAGCGCGTATCCCGTCACCTGAACTGATAACCCGTCATCCCGGGTCCCTCGTCCAGAACCAAGATGGCGTGTCTGCGGTTCGGAAAAAAGGAGCATCTGGTTTTTGTCAACTTTTTTGTTTGAAATCTCAGCGTAGGAAGAAAGGCGGACGAAAAAAAAAAATCCCGATAAGAAATTGTAATAACGTGTCTTAATGGGATGGGATTAAAGCCAACAAAGAGCGAGTATATACAAAAAAGAGAGGATTCACTAGTATGACGAGGATATTTTTTGCGTATTAATCATCATCCGTTACACATAAAGATAACGAGATCTATTCCAAATATGTCTCGCGATATAAAGTTACGAATGTGATTATCTATCACATATTCTTCGAAAATACATATTATGAGAACAATTACTATGATTATATTGGCAACCAACAGCACCTAGCATTTAAAATATTAATTAAGTCGTTAAATACCGAGTTCGGACCTTTAAATCTTTGCATAAATTAACCGTCTCACGGACCTTCTTCCTTCCCACTGACCTACTGTGGCTAATTACCTCATTAAGAGGAAGAATTACCGAACCAAAAGGATAATTAACTCTTAAGCGGTAAACCGCATTGAGTGTTTGTCATTAACAGATGACCAGGTACTGATATCATGTAAAGACTACGTGCGGAATCTGGGACTATAAGTATGTTAAAGTTAAAGTTATTATGGAAACGTTCGTTATGCATCTATTAGTTTACGCTCGTAATCCCTCTTGCCAAACCAAGCATTAATTTATGGTTTTCAGTAGTATCAACTGAAATAAAAGAACGAATAAAATGAAAACATGAAAATAAATGTGCTTATATACATTTGAACGTCATATAGTTGAGTCACTTAGCATCCCTTCTGGTGAGCAAAACCTACAAACGTCTTGTCTCGTATGAAACATCGCGGATTTTAATTCTGCACATCTTGCCACGGTAACATACACCGGAAATGCACTTTTTAAGACTTTTGCAATCATATGCTGGTGTTGATATTTATATTATATTATGTTCATATTTACATCTGATTATCATAAGATTCCTTTATACAAATATCAAAACGCACAATATATATAGGAAGGCATCCCGCTTGCTAGAGAAATTTAAAAAATCATATAAACTGAATACGTTCTCTAATAAGATGTTAACAAATCAAATACGTAAGTAATAAATATCAAGAGCTTTTGACAACTCGATATCAAGGCTTTCTTCCGCCTAGGAAAAAAAAGTAAAAGAGAAAGAGAAATAACATTAGAAAACACGAGAAACAGAGGCTTTGCGTGAGACGAAGAGACGCGCAAGGTTTTCCATGCTAACACCCTAATGCTGTCTCTGAAATCATGTAGCGGAAAGAGCTTTAGTAAAGCCTATGCTCACGGGAGCGGCGGTGTCTGGGAGCCTCCCTGTTACGGCACGCAACACCCCTTCCTTCCGTTAATCCCCCGTTTCTTCAAGGACCAAAATCCCCCGTTAAGGATTTGGAATCTCGTCCTTATAGAATGGGTAGCAAGGGTCGGAAATGTTCCAATGCTGTAATTTGTGGTCTTGTTGTTACTTTATTTGATAAAAATATTATTTGATGTGTGATGAGTGAGTTGGTTTTATGGTTACTTACAGCGGAACTATATGGTCTTATAATATTCACAAGATGAGTCATGCTGGGTAAGGAAGGGTAAATTAAGGTTCAGAAGTAACAACCTGCCCATCGAAATCGAACCGAGACACCAGACGCGTCTCGCAGGCAGGTCGAAACAGGTCATTTCCGATCCCTAACAAGTGGGTCGCAGGAAGTAGGACCTTTATAAGGAAGGTATTAAATGAGGTGATGAGAACGGAGGGGGGAGGGGGGAAACCGGATCTTGAGACTCCTTAACAACAGGATGCGCAAAGAGAGGAGAGGGAGGAAGAGTGGAAAATGAGCGAAAGAGAGAAAAAGACATGGCCTGAAGAAAGAGTTTCAATATCCTGAGTTATTCAACTCTAAATGGCCACAAAGTCTTGCTAATTTCTCGCGTCACTGAGACGGAACTGTCATGGAGGAAAATAACGCGCTGTCATTCTCCCTGCCCATCAAAATTACATCTATTTCCTTCCTGCCATTCTTCTGTCCTCTCTTTCCTTTCTTTCTTCTCTTTCCTTGCCGTTTAATTTCGACAAGGAAATTATTGTCTTTGAGTTTTCTCTTGCA
Organism: Penaeus chinensis; assembly: GCF_019202785.1. NCBI lineage: Eukaryota > Metazoa > Arthropoda > Malacostraca > Decapoda > Penaeidae > Penaeus > Penaeus chinensis. The sequence continues at coordinate 17,004,790 of NC_061845.1, forward strand.
AAAAATCATGCGAAATAGATCTACATTTACGAAATGAAGTTGTTATGGTTAATTCTAACTGAAATAACAATGATATGTAGTTGAAACGTTTATAGACGTAGTTATATGAAGTATGCCGGAGATTCGAATAGGCATATATGTCAGACAATAAAGGCAGCGTTATCAGGAGGTGCACAGTCTATTCATGCAAGGGATGGTAGGCGCGACAGGCTAATCGGAAGTTGGTGCAGCAGTGTGAGATGCGGATGGCGGTGGCGCTAGCGGCATTGGTAGCGGCGGCCGGGCGTTAGTTTTAGCGTAGCGGCGTCGCACCTGTAAGGGGGGGGGGGGGGATGGGGGAGATGGGAGGAGACGGAAGTGCACATGGACGACGCAGATGATGGCGCACCTGAACCGCCACAATTTTCTCCTCCGTCCGCGCGCTGAGGGAGCCGCGGAAGGAAGCCTAGCGCGGGAGAGCGAGAGGATCTTCAAGGTCGGTGAATGAAGAAAAATTGTCCCTCCGCTGTTATTACACGTCAAAGCAGGAAACCACACACATATACGCACTCGTGAACACGCAAGAACACATGAAGATGGGCAGGAAGCCCGCACAAAGGAAAGGGGAGAGGAAGGCAGAGAAAGAGGGGAGGGAAGAAAGAGGAAGGGAGGGGGGGAGAGAGATAGAGGAAGGGGCAGAGTGTGTGTGTGTGTGTGTGTGTGTGTGTGTGTGTGTGTGTGTGTGTGTGTGTGTGTGTGTGTGAGTGTGAGTGTGAGTGTGAGTGTGTGTGTGTGTGTGTGTGTGTGTGTGTGTGTGTGTGTGTGTGTGTGTGTGTGTGTGTGTGTGTGTGAGTGTGTGTGTGTGTGTGTGTGTGTGTGTGTGTGTGTGTGTGTGTGTGTGTGTGTGTGTGTGTGTGTGTGTGTGTGTGTGTGTGTGTGTGTGCACGTAAAGGCACGACCGAAACAAAACGAAATGGGCCCAACTCACTTTCTTGAATTGGAGCATATCGAGCGCCACTTGTCCTTGTAGTACATCTGGAGCCTCCCCTGCAGAGGCGTGGGGCCGTCGACCAGCCTGAGGCCCGTCTCCCTGAGAGGAGCGCCCGGAGGCTGGCTGCTGGTCAGCTTAATCCTATTCGTCGGGGTGCCCTGAGGAACGCCAGAGAAAAATCGTTAAAACAAAACAAAATAGGAAAAGAGAGAATGGCTTCAATGTGAAAGAAAAAATGCATATGTAATGAGATATTCGTGAAACTAGTTCAAATGTTGAGTTACTGACAAAGGTTATTGTGACAAATGTAGACATTTAGATTAAGACTAAGAACGAGATTTCCGTATTGCGGGGTATGGTGTAAGTTTCTGTTAAGCATGTCCATTAGACGTAATAGCATGGATTACAAAATTATATATATACAAACAAATTCTCACTCGTATCTTTACTACCTAAGAAGATGAATTAACCTAAAAATCCATTTCGCAAGAGCAGCGGCTATTTTTTCTTTTTTTTATTTGACGATGCAAACAGCCACATCATAACGTAAAACAAAACAAGAAACACTGAAAGGCACATAACGAGGATCTTAAAAGTCGCGGATTCTTAAAACATTACGTAAGAATGAAGAAAAACATGGGAGAGAGAGAGAGAGAGAAAATGGGTTGAGGTCAAAGAGAGTGAAGGGGCCGAGAGGTAAATGGGAGGTAAATGAAAGTGGATGGAAAGGAGGGCAAAGTCAAAGACGGAAAAATAAAGATAAAAAGGGGAGATAAGAAAATAGGACGAAAGAGGGAGATATAAAAAAAAGGACAGGGAGAGGGAGGAAGAGAAGAATTGAGAGAGGGAGAGTGTGTGTGTGTGTGTGTGTGTGTGTGTGTGTGTGTGTGTGTGTGTGTGTGTGTGTGTGTGTGTGTGTGTGTGTGTGTGTGTGTGTGAAGAAAGAAAGAGAGAGAGAGAGAGAGAGAGAGAGAGAGAGAGAGAGAGAGAGAGAGAGAGAGAGAGAGAGAGAGAGAGAGAGAGAGAGAGAGAGAGAGAGAGAGAGAGAGAGAGAGAGAGAGAGAGAGAGAGAGAGAGAGAGAGAGAGAGAGAGAGAGAGAGAGAGAGAGAGAGAGAGAGAGAGAGAGAGCGAGAGAGAGAGAGAGAGAGAGAGAGAGAGAGAGAAAGAAAGAAAGAAAGAAAGAAAGAAAGAGAAAGAGAAAGAGAAAGAGAGAGAGAGAGAGAGAGAGAGAGAGGGCAGAGTCTGAGGGCAAGAGCGATAAAAAGGAGAGGGTGAAACGAGAAATAAAAGAAGGTAAGAGAGGGAGGGCTTGATTTTTGAAGTGGCAATAAAAACACTCAAGAAACAGGAACTAGGAGAAAGATAGCGATGAGAAAACGAAATACGAGGACGAAATGCGAAGCGAAGAACGAAGGGAGAAGGCGAAAAGAGGATCAGTGATAACGAGGGGAAAGGAAAGCGAATATGGGGCAAAGATAAAATGTAAATAAATCATCAAACATATATTAAACAAACTGAATAAATGATAAAGGAAATATGCGAAAAAAACGCCAGAAATACATCATCGTCACCATAATCATAAAAGGATAAATAAATAACTTAATAACAATACAAAAAAACAAAAAACGGATAACAAAGGACATTTTTTCGAATTCAGCGAACATGAGATGAAAAAAACAGGACATAAAAACAAACAAACAGACAAACAAGAACAAGAACATACACCCTTCCCGCTCACCTTCCCAGGATCGAGCTGACCTGAGGGCGAAACGTAAGCTTCCCCTGACCAAGTAAAACCCGATAGAATCTGCTTGTTCGAGCTCGAGACGAACACAAAAAGAATTCTCCGATTTCCCCCATTCCCATCCAGGCGATTCTCGGTCCAGGGTCCGAAATTGGAAACTTTCTGTAGCGTTGTGCCTTAATTTAGTTAGATCATTAAGACAAGACGAGACTAAGTAACTCCGCAAATATTATGCTCTTATTGTTGTACGTATTCGCACACTCTGCTTTGGTGTGTATACTCGGGTGCATATAAGGACATTAGACTACCCCCACGAAGGCCCACAACTTCGCTTGATATCGAGCCCTGCGGGGCTTCACACTGCGGGGGAGGGGGGGGGGCGACGTTAGGGCGAGAACTTCGAGGAGCTTTGGAAGAGGTGCGCTTGCGGTGGCGACGGAAGGGGGCTCCTGCCACCCTGCGGCCGCCTTGCGGGGGATTAGGGGGAATTATGCAGGGAAGATGATATTGGATCCGCCATTGATCCGGCAGGCTGGACAATCATCACGCAAACACGGAAACAAGCTCAAATACGCGGTAACACACACACACACACACACACACACACACACATACACACACACACACACATACACACACACACACACACACACACACACACACACACACACACACAGATTTAAAATTATATTTTTGTGCAGTGAATTCACACAGGCATAAAATATATATGTATTAATGAAGAAGAAAAAAAACACGTTAAAGAACGCGAACAGTAAAAAGACAATTGAACCTACGAATCCAGGGCCCGGTTATCTCATGACTCACGCAGACAACAAACATGCCAGCCACAAGCCATTCCCACACCGCCCTTCCGGCTCTCCTCGAAACTGCGTGGAGAGAAGAGGGGAACGAGGCGGGGAAAGAAGGGATTGAGGTGAGAAGAGGGGGGGGAGAGGAGAGAAACTGAAAGATGAAAGAGAGGGGAGGGGCAAAGGGCAGACATTATCGAAAGAGAAGGGAAAAGGATATGAGAGACTAGAAAAGAAGGGGAGAAAATAAACGGAAAAGGGAAGCGAGAAGAAGAGGAAGGTTTTTTTCATAATCATCACCGTTATTATTATTCGAATCATAATACTATCAATATCATTACGTTTATCATCCATCATATCTGATAAAGCCTTTTTTTACATGGACTTTCATAGTTGCTGTTATCATTATCAATACTGTTATTATTACAAGAAAAAGTAATAGTATTGCATCACCAATATAGGTAAAACTACTATCATTATTATCATATCAATCATTGGGATTTGTCATTGTTACCACTGCGATTACTGTAATTTTTAGTAATGCTGTTTTCATGATTTAATTGCTATTAACGTTACCATTATTCTATATTTTACCGTGATTAACACTGACATAATTTCAATGGATTTCGTTTGATCTTTGTGACCAGCGCTTCGGCAACACTTCTTTCGAGCTCCCTTATCTTTTATCACATGACGAGACAGGACTTCTTTATCTCTAAACATACCATTAAGGCGAATATCCAAACGCATTTCCATTATAAACTCGCCTTTGTGTCTTTTAGTCCAACATTATCATTATCGGTGTTATCAGCAAGACCCGGACATGATAGCGAAAAGGTGGACCGTCGCGGTCCAGATAAGGAACTCATTTGGAATATGTTTGTCATAATTCCGTATCATCCAACTATATCTTTAAAGTTTTTTTTTTCCATTGATTAAGCAGATACAAAAGGAAATAAAGAAAAAAAGAGAAAAAAAAACTATATATATATATATATACATATATATATATGTATACACATATATGTATGTATATATACACACATATATATGTATATGTATATATATATGTATATGTATGTATATATATATATATATATATATATATATATATAATCTGCATTTTTATGTCTAAATCATTCACAGCAAGCCTATGAATGAAAAGTTAAACAAAGTCACAACTCAAATCCACATCGGAGTAGTAAATAGCAGATGTCACACCCACCAGCCGTCATCTGCGTCCAGGTAATTCTCCATTCCTAAGTATTCGTAATAATAAGCAACCAAGGCTATTCCTCTCCTCCCCTTCCGGCCAGGACTCGCGCAGGTAGGCCTAGGTTCCGGTCCGGACGCGAGAGTGCAGAGCCGCCCCTACCTGCCCCCCCCAACCCCTGCCCCCCTCCCCGCCGCGTTCCGCATATCACCTCCAATAAGCAGCGCCGTGTTGTTCGCGCAATAACAGCGGCGGAGTCGTAATACCTGCCTCGGTTTCATGTTGCGGGAGGCGTTACGTCACGCTTTATCTTTGTGAAGCAACGCATGACCCTCCAACCGGTCTGTCGGGAAGTGTTCGGACGGCGTCGGGCTCGCCGGGCATCCACTATGGGCGCTGCGGCCTTTTGCATAACAAAGCGAGGCATTTGTGGGCGGGTGAATATATAAAGGCTATCTATTTACTTATCTATTTATCTATCTACTTATTTATTTATCTATCTACTTATCTATTTATCTATCTACTTATCTATCTCCCCATCTATCGGTCTATCTAGTTATATATCTATCTACTTATTTATTTCTCTATCTATCTACACACACACACACACACACAATTTATATATAATATATATATATTTTTTTTTTTTTTTTTTAAGTAAATTGTAAAATTTTCTACCGTGTTGATTCCATGGTAGAAAAACCCACAATGCTCAAATCCAGTTTGTGAATTGTGGGTTTCTCTACCATATATTTATATGTGTATTGTATGTGTGCGTGCATAGGTGCTTGCGTTTTGTTAACATGTGCATATACTCGAACCAAGAAGAGTATCAGTCATCCTATTTGAATAAAGTTCCTTTGAAATTTTGCACAATAACGGGCAGTATAACAAATGACTGGACAATCGCAGGGAGAGTCAGCTGGCTCGGCCGTCCCTCCAGCCTCAGGAAGTGCCGCGTCCATATCCGGCTTCGGGCGATTGGCTCGAACATTCACAGCTTCAAATACGTCACACATCGCGGGCATACTTGTATGTTTGATAAACATCCTCCTCATCCGCATTTAGGTGAGTCACACATGAGTCATTAATGCCACAGGAGGCGACATGGGATAGAGAATCCTCACCCAGTTAGGATATATATGTATTTTTTTCCCTAGTGACTTATTTGGTGGTTGTCATCGTATCTTTGATGAACTATCTGTATTTCGACATTCAGTGTAAGGAAACTTTGATCCCGGCTGTCATATATATCAAGAGTGGCCGTGACAAATAAAAAGTGGAGTGATTCCACAAAGCAAATTATGATCAGTGCGCTGGGATGAAACTTAGTTAATGGCATGTAATAGTTGTACTTAGAAACATGAGCAAATCTTCTTTGAACAAATACTAAATAAATGTATAAGCGAATGAATGAATAAGTAAGAATGAAGGTAATAAACTGTCTTACAGGTAGGATGAAGTCTACGAACTATTATATTTAAGAAGTATGATTCGTTTGAGCAAAAAAAAAAAAAAAAAAAAAAAAAAAAAAAAATTTTTGCTTTACTTTTTCTCGTTTTCATCACGTGAAAGGAGGAAGCGCCAATTCTCCCATCGGCTCGGAGGAGCACCCGAGCCATTTCGTTCGTGTGCTGGGAGCCTGAGCGCGCAATAAAAGTCTTGGAGACACCGCCACCACAAGCCTCATGCGGGAGAGTACTCGGCTGTGACTGTCTTGCCGAGAGGTGGTGTCGCCGCCCTCTCCCCCCCATCCATCCCTTCCTCCCCTCATCCCTCCCTGCCTCCCTTCCTAACTCCCTCACCCCAGCCTCCATCTTCCTTACCTTCGTCCCCACATACTTTCCTACCTAATCCTCCTTCATCCCCCCTTGTCTCTCCTTCTGTCTGCCTGTCTCTACCTCTGTCTCTGTCTCCCTCTTTCTCTCCCCCCTCCTCCCTCCATCCCTACCTCCTTCACCTTACCCCATCCTCCTTTCCTCTCTCCATCATTCACCCCCCCCCCCCTTCTTCCCTTCATCTCTCCCCTCCTGTTATTATGACCGCCACCATAACGCTCACCGTTACCATCCCTCGTACACCCGAGAACAACAGCTGTTGTTCACCATCTCGCGTAGTGTTCATCAAAGCAGGCATGATGTCGTAATTTCGGACTGGATCTCAGTATAACGTTGAACTTAAAGCGCTGAACTTGCACTTAGTTGATCAATCATGAGTTTTATCACCAACGCCATCTGTCGGTTGTAATTACAATCATCTCTTACTCCGACCACGTCCGCTGCGGCTGACCATAACAGCATCGAAATCACAGACGTTCGTTGCATCAATGTACGCCTTGGAAAACGAGAATAATCTTACGCTCTCTTTTAGTATCTCATTTTCTTCTGAATCCCCTCATCCTCCTCATCCTTATCATCCATCTGGCAGCTACACAAAGCCTTATGCCTCATAACGCATCCCTTCATAGTTCTTATAAACGGTTTCATTTTAGAAACCTCTCCCCAGCCCCAACCCCCCTTCTCCTCTCCCTCGCTCAATCCAGAATCTTCCTCCCTAAGTCAGTTTCGCCGACACAAAGAGACCCTGTGTGTGTGTGTGTGTGTGTCTGTGTGTCTGTGTGTGTGTGTGTGTGTGTGTGTGTGTGTGTGTGTGTGTGTGTGTGTGTGTGTGTGTGTGTGTGGGTGGGTGTGTGTGTGTGTGTGTGTGTGTGTGTGTGTGTGTGTGTGTGTGTGTGTGTGTGTGTGTGTGTGTGTGTGTGTGTGTGTGTGTGTGTGGGTGGGTGGGTGTGTAGATGTGCGTATGCGTATACCTGTGCGTGAGTGTATGTGCAAGTGACTTTCATAAAGTGACTGAACACTGAGTAGTAAGTCTCGTTTCAAAGGGAATATGATTCAAGTGCAGCGGCAAGAAAAGGGAACAGCAATCGAAGAAAAATGAAAGCGCTTCTGTTCCAGTATCTTGATTTGAACACGAGAGAGCTTTTGTATGCGTCATCGTCACTCTCCTGCCTGAGATGATCACCCTCTCCTCTTTCTTTCATTCTTTCTTTCATTCCTCCCCCCCCTTCTCTCTCTCTCTCTCTCTCTCTCTCTCTCTCTCTCTCTCTCTCTCTCTCTCTCTCTCTCTCTCTCTCTCTCTCTCTCATCCTTTCCCTCTCACTCCTATTTCCTTTTGCATTTCCCTCTCCCTCCCCAAATCAAACCACTCCCCCCTTCCTTGGATGAAGAGGCGTGGAGGTGTGAGAACAGATATATATTTTTAAGGGTGGAGGTTCACGCCAGCCCCTCCCTTCCCTCCCCCCCCTAATGGAGACGAGACTCACGCAATCGTTCCGTATCACCAGAGGGGGAAGAACTCACTGACTGCCGAAGAACGCAAACAAGCCTGGGTGAGCGTGTATGCTGTAGTGATACGCGACAAAGAGTGCTGGAGAGGGACATATTACTTGCAAAAATGCGAATCTATGTGTGTGAATATGCGTGTGACAGAGAGAGAGAGAGAGAGAGAGAGAGAGAGAGAGAGAGAGAGAGAGAGAGAGAGAGAGAGAGAGACGAGAAGGATAGACAGATAGAGAGAGAGAGAAGAGAGAGAGAGAGAGAGAGAGAGAGAGAGAGAGAGAGAGAGAGAGAAAGAGAGAGAGAGAGAGAGAGAGAGAGAGAGAGAGAGAGAGAGAGAGAGAGAGAGAGAGAGAGAGAGAGAGAGAGAGAGAGAGAGAGAGAGAGAGAGAGAGAGAGAGAGAGAGAGAGAGAGAGAGAGAGAGAGAGAGAAGAGAGAGAGACAGAAAGAGAGAGAGAGAGACAGAAAGAGAGAGATAGAAAGAGAGAGAGACAGAAAGAGAGACAGAAAGAGAGACAGAGAGAGAGAGAGACAGAGAGAGAGAGAGAGGCAGAGAGAGAGAGAGAGAGAGAGAGAGAGAGAGAGAGAGAGAGAGAGAGAGAGAGAGAGAGAGAGAGAGAGAGAGAGAGAGAGAGAGACACGCAGAGAGAGAGAGAGAGAGAGAGAGAGAGACACGCAGAGAGAGAGAGAGAGAGAGAGAGAGAGAGAGAGAGAGAGAGAGAGAGAGAGAGAGAGAGAGAGAGAGAGAGAGAGAGAGAGAGAGAGAGGGTGGAAAATAGATAGACATAAGTTTCATCTACATGATCATAATGTATACATCCATATGCCCGTATTAATATCTGTCAATATCCGTGTATATAGATAAGTGAATGTAGACAGACAAATCAACAGATATACAGATATGGATAGAAAGAAACAGAGAGATAGACAGACAGATATAGATGAATAGATAAATGAACAGATAGATAACTAAACAGATAAAAGACTAACAGACAGACATATAAAGCACACTGTACTGATGTGAACGGTACATGAGAAAGCGGAAGAAGTCGTACAGAAATCCACGACGGCTCCTTCCCGACAGCACCACGCCCGTCAGGCATCGAAGGATTTAAACATAATGACGCCCTCGCCCCCCCCCCCCCTTCTCCTCCTCCCCTCTTACACACCTGTCGTCCGAAAGGCAGATCGTCGCCACACCCACCCGAGACTCGGGGCGCTCTCCGCGATTCTTAAATTTCAATGAACCGGAGTGTGAATGGGTGTTTGTGCACGTTAGCTTTACTTATATCTAGTGCGGTGGCTTTAAAGAAATTAATTGCAGTACTCGAGGAAAATATATGTATATTTGCCAGATTTTTTTTTTTTTTTTCTCTCTTTCATTTCTTTATGTTGAAAATAATGGAAGTCGCTGAGGAAACTGGTTCATTTGCCGTGCGCTTGTGTTCTCTTTCAGGTTCACTTCTCATTGAAGAAGGTCAACGGTTTCGTTATTTTTTCATGCTGCTTTGAGTCAGATTTTCTTGTGCTTCTTTTTCCTCACAGTTCAATAATTTCAAACCGAAAGGTCTAACTAAACTAGTACGTTTCTGCATGATCCTAATTGTCCCTAACCCCAAAAATATATAGATACGTTCATTAAATGTCTTTGTCTGTTTTCCCTCTCTTCCTTGAACTTTAACCTCCTTTGTCAGCCAGGTCAGCCAGGTCAGCCAATGTCATCCAGCTGCAGTTTGTTTACATCTGTTCCGCCTGGGATGAATGATGTCGAAGCCAGTCAATAATGATTGATAATTTCCTGAAAGCTGATACAAAAATAGGCAAATACAAAGGGAGGCGGTAAGGAGGGTGGGGGTAGAAGAGGAGAAAGAGGGAGGGTGGGAAAGAAGGAGAAGGAGGGGGAAGGGAGAGAGGGGGAGCAGAATACTTTTTTATTCACAAAAAGAACAAGTTTAACCGATTTAAATGTTTGGGCTCCTTGAAATCAGATAAAAGCAAGCACATGTTACCAAATCGGAAATGGTGTAACAAGACAAACATACAGACTGTAGTACGACATGTCATGACGAATTTCAGGTTATCTTATCTTTTATCGCTCTCCAAACAGAATACCTCTGTTTCTTGATTAAGGTGAGCTGATCCACAATACTTTGGTCGCTATAATTTAGATACCGGGTTATATATATATGTATGTATATATATATTTATATATATATATATATGAATGCGTATAATATACACATTCATATATATATATATATATATATATATATATATATATATATATATATATATGAATGCGTATAATATACACATTCATATATATATGTATATATATATATGAATGTATATATATACATATATGCATAACTTATATATATACATATATGTATACACATGTATTTGTGTATGTATGTATATGTACACACACACACACACACACACACACACACACACACACACACACACACACACACACACACACACACACACACAGAGAGAGAGAGAGAGAGAGAGAGAGAGTGAGAGAGAGAGAAAGGAGAGAAAGAGAGAGAGAGAGAGAGAGAGAGAGAGAGAGAGAGAGAGAGAGAGAGAGAGAGAGAGAGAGAGAGAGAGAGAGAGAGAGAGAGTGAGAGAGAGAAAGGAGAGAAAGAGAGAAGAGAGAGAGAGAGAGAGAGAGAGAGAGAGAGAGAGAGAGAGAGAGAGAGAGAGAGAGAGAGAGAGAGAGAGAGAGAGAGAGAGAGAGGGAAAAACTAAGAGAAAGCGACAGAATAAAACAAAGGAAGACAAAAGAAGGTGCCAGCTTCTCGAGTAGATAAGCGACACCCCTCACGAGACTCACAAGAGTTGGCAGTCTATGGAACATTCTATGACAGGGTCCGCGCCATTTTTCGACTATGAAGAGCAAAACTGTATACCTTTTTACACAAAAAAAAGAGCTAATAGGCTAGTAGAAGAGCTAGTAGGCTAGTATCAACAGTAACTAGACGTATAGACGAATAGCATGTGAAAGAGAAGAAAATAAAATAATTCACGCGGTTTATGCGTTCGGGTGTCCGCATTATCGGATTACCGTTACGAACACGGGGAACCAGAGCTATCTCAACACAATAAAAAAAAGTCGAGATATGTACAAACATTTCAAAATTAATGGCATTCGTTTAACAAATGCGACATTCAATATCCATATCTATATCTATCAATATCTATCTATCAATCTATAAACCTATCTATCTATCAACCTATCTATCTATTTACTCCTCTATTTATCTACGTATATAAAACATGCAAAGAAATCGCCGAGAACTTCTCAAAGCAACCACAAAGTAATTTCACGGAGAAGGGTCACCTGCGCCGCCATGTTGGAAACTTTCTTTTGTGTGTCCTTTTGTGACGCCGAGGCGAGCATGGAAGGGAGGAGCTGGAGGGTGCGGGCCGTTGGGAGTGGAAGAAGGGGAGAGACAGGAGGGAGTAAGCAGGGGAGATGGAAGGAAGGAGAGAGAATGAAGGAGGGAGAATGAAGAGGGGCAGAGGAGGAGATCGAAAGAGAAAAGTAGAAGTAGAGAGAGAGAGAGAGAGAGAGAGAGAGAGAGAGAGAGAGAGAGAGAGAGAGAGAGAGAGAGAGAGAGAGAGAGAGAGAGAGAGAGAGAGAGAGAGAGAGAGAGAGAGAGAGAGAGAGAGAGAGAGAGAGAGATAAAGATAGAGATAGATATATATATATATATATATATATATATAGAGAGAGAGAGAGAGAGAGAGAGAGAGAGAGAGAGGTGGAATATGGCGTTTAAACAAGAATAAGGTAGAACAAATAAACAAACAAATAAAAAAGAGAAGTAAACAGACACACCACAGAGAGAAAGACCCGCATACATACACAACAGGAATAAAAAACCGTGCATTACACCAAATGACACATAACGTACACCAACCTCACACCTGCATTAAGGTCGACATCACCATAGTGCACGTGCCGGCCGATGGGCCTTATGCTTCCTCACCAAGGGATCAATTGACCATTAATACGCCTGTCTGAGTGGGTATTCGTGCAGGAAGTCCAGGGCGGTAATCACCTGTCTGCATTGATCTGGCTTTAAATTAGGCGCCTACAAGGTGAGCCATAATGCTACATACTCTAACGCACACCTAACACACACCCTCTCCATATGCCTATCTATTTATACGTCTATATATCTATGTATCTATACCCATATAGTTTTTGGTCTATCGATCTATCTGTCCATCTATCTATCTAGCAATCAATCAATTTCTGCTGTCTCTCCCTCTCCCTCCCCATTCTCTTTTACCTCTTCACTCTTCCTTTCCTTTTCTCCCATTCTCTTCCCTTTCCCCCTCTCCCTCTTCCTCTCCTCTCCTTCCTTCCCCCTCTCCTTCTCTCCTTCTTTCCTCCTCTTCCTCTCACCTGTCTCCCTATTCTCCCTCTCTCCTTCCTTCCTCCTCTCACTCTCCCCTGTCTTCCTCCTCTCCCTCTCTCCTTCCTCCCTTCTCTCCCTATCCTCCCCCCCTCCCCCATTCTCAAAGCCTTGCACCAAGAAGGACATAACCACACCGATATCAAGAAAATCAACAAACAATAGCAATATCTTTGATTACACAATAACCCTGACATTTGCTAATACCCGTGGAAACTCCTTGTTGATGAGTGCATTTGCTAACAGGCGAGAGAAGTGAAATTCCTCTGATAAACATCGCTACACGCAAGGACATTTTACATACCGACATGTCAGGGACTGAAAGCTATATAGATTTTAAAAGAATATCGAGAAAAAAAATGTAGTAACAATGAAGATAAGTCAGTAAAAGAAAGAAAAAAAATTGGTTAATAGAAAAGTACTAGAGGGAGAAAGACATATTAACAGAAGAGAGATGGAGGGAGGATGATAGGTTAATAGGAGAGAGAGAGAGAGAGGAAGCTGAGTTGAGAAAATCGGGAAGGAATGAGAAGGCAAGCCGCTGAAAGGATAGAAATGAGAATTACCCGGTTTTTTTTGTGTGTAGGCAAAGGTGAACTTGAGAGGTTAGTGAGGAGTGACTGATTGTATGAATAACAGCATTTTTTTTTTTCAGATAATCATTATCATCATCATTTATCAAATAATTATCGTCACTAAACTGTCAAATTTATCTTACACTAGATAAAGAGAAAACGAAAGGAAGCAAAGAAAGAGAGTAAAGACGAGGAATATACGACAGGCAGCTAACTTTGCCATATAATGCAACCTTCGTGAGAGAAGAGATTTATATACTCTTCCAGCGTCCGTACGTACAGGTAAACCTCTTTGTGCCCTATATGCATTAAGCCTGTGCAGTGCGAACATATGGATCAATGCCGGAGTGTCATTCACCCTCTGAACGGCGCTTGGCTGGCGTTCACCTCACCCTCCCCTTCCTCCAGCCCCCCTCACCTCAAAATTATCAATATATAATACAAATTATGTACTTCATTGTCATAGAATATGAATATGAATAATAATATGTGTGTGTGTATATATATATATACATATATATTACATATGCATTACATTATATATGTATGCATGCATATGTTTATATATATATATATATATATATATATAAGCATACATGTGTGTGTGTGTGTGTGTGGATGTATGTATACATGTATGTATGGATGAATATGGCTATATATATATATATATATATATATATATATACACACACACACACATATATATATATATATATATATATATATATATATATATATTAAGGGAACATATAGGGAATATCTACAGTCTCTAATGTATTCCAAACCTTTACAATTTTTGAGATTCTTGAACTTAGATGTTCGCATTAGAAATGGCATAAAGTAGAAAGACGCTAACGTACATTTCCGATCTCTCCCATTTTTCGTTTTAATCCTGATCATCCCATCCGTCGGAGGGATGTTCCATATCAAGAAAGATTATTTTTTTTCTTATATCTTTTTCTATATATCTATTTTGCCTGTTTGTCGCTACCTCTCTCTTATTTTTTTTTATTTATTTTTTTTTTCTCTTTCCCTTGGCCATAACCTTCGAGGATCCCTCACATGAATGGCAAACCAAGCCATGACCGCGTAATTATTAGGTGTCATTAAATATTCATCATAATTCTTTATCTACTTTGTCTCACTTCCCGTATGTTCCTCTTTCTTTTTAATATTATTTAGTTCTCTATCTTTTTTCTGAAATCTTTATCTTTTTTGTCTCTATCCTATTCTTCTCCAATGTAACTCGCGTTTCATTTTCCTATTTTATATTTTCTCTTGAGACCTTCTACCTTACCGCACCATTCCACACTATTTTCTTCGCGTCTTGTACTTTTTTTTTTCCCACGTCGCTTCCACGAACCCCGCCATTCCCGCCGCCAGGACTTCCTGAAGGAGGGACGGCGAGGTGTGTCAGAACCCGGCAGCGTGACAAGGCTCCTCATCTGTTCCGGTGTGTTAAGGGCGTGACTCGCTGACTCGCAGATAACTGATGATTCGATATGTGTGTTTACGTGATTCGAATAATGACACCCTAGCGTGACAAATGCACTCTGGATGGCATTAAAAAGAAGGTTGCAGAATGTATTTTTCACCCCCCTTCAGTTACTCTAAAACACTTGGATTAATAAGCTTCATCCGTTCATAAGAATACATTTCTTGTTTTAGCATCTCTTCCAAGCGTGATAACCGTTCGCCTAACAGCAATCGGTGAGCCAAATCAAGTTCTCTTCGACGAGGGATTAGGCCAAGGCGGCGAGTGCGTGTCACGTGACCGCCCCTGGAATGCGGGTCGATGCAGGAACGCTTCCGCTGGGAATTGAGAATGCCTGATAAGGAAACCGAAAGCCTTGTTTATCTCCGTAATAGATCGTAATTTACGTATGAGCACGTGTTGCTAATTAGGAAGGAAATTATTAGCATTAGAGATTAATGAAGCGAGAAAGGGAAAGGAGAAAGGGGAAGAAGGAGATTCGAGGAGGTCGGAGGCGAACAAGATGGACGTGACAGCTGGACATTTGGACGAAGGCGCTGCGTCGCATTGCACCACCCCCATTGCCCAATGCGACATTAGTATAGGTTCAAAGTGAAGTAATAACAACGAAATCGATGCTATAAATAAGCTAAAACTAATAGAATGACAGGAGTAGAAATCAAACAATATAACCAGTCAAACGAAACTGATTTCATTCAAAAGGACTACGTGAATAAGGGTAAGAAGAAAAAGAAAGAATAGTGAGAGGAAGCGACAGGTCGGCCGAACTCGGTGCTGGTCGCGGGGAGACACCGAGACACGGAGGCAGCAGCGGCAGGCGAGGAAAGGTAGGCCTATTAAGGCTATCTGTCATCCTTCATTACAAGCCGTGACGTGACGACAATAAAAGGGAATGTTGGTAATAATATAAATAGTATTATCTTTATGAACGAATCACTGACATTCACTTTTCCACACGACAGGCAGGGTGAATACCTCCAGAAGAATTTGTCCCTGGGAAAGCGCCTTTGAAAGCGATCACGTGACGGTATCAAAACACGCTCCATCATCATAACTTTAACAGTGGATAAAATATAAAACAAATGACGATCTGATATGCCTTTCCATAATGCTTGTTTATGGCTTTTACAACCAGTCTCTCTCAAACCAGCACTGATTTTTATAAGCTTACTGACCCTCGCTCTTTTCCCCTCGAGGGCAGTGACTCACGAGGGGTCACGTGTAAGACCGCGAGGGGACCTGAGGCAGTATATCTACCACTATCGCGTTACCATTATCTTTTATTTACCGTTATTTTACCTGCATTTAATGTGAAGGAGTGAAGAGTGATCACCACCTGTAAGAGTATCGAGGGACGAGCGATCAATGATTATGCAAGAGATAATGAGAGCGGTCGTGAAAAACAACGAGCATTCGCGTGAGCAGGGAAAGGGGGGTAGGGGAGGAGGGGGGGCCGATAGAAGCAGGGGGAGGAAAGAGAAAGACGACAAAGGAGAGAGGGGATGAGGAAAAACAGGAAGAGGGATAAAGAGCTAGGGGGCTTAACCACTCGGGACTCCCTTTAATTTGCTTAAACACCATGCGATGATAACCTGCATTACCATAAGTGCTAGGGAGAGGAGAAATAGAAAATAGATAAAGAAAGAAAAAGCGGGAGGATAAGAGAAGAGGAAAGGCACAGAGAAGTGGAATAGGCAATAACAACAGGAAGTCGAGGAATAGACAGTGAACTATGTATTACTATAAGTGCTAGGGAGTAGAGGAATGGAAGGAAGATAGGAGGAAACAAGGACAAGAACATATACAGTAGAAAGAGAAAGCAAGAGAATAAAAAAGAAAAAGAAAATGAATAGAGAAGCGGCAGAGGCAAGACGAAAGAAAAGGGACAAGAGAAAGAAAAACAACGAGAGGGAGGGCGAGGGGAAATAAAGGACGGAGGGAAAGGAACCAATAATTGGTGGACATGGTTATTATCTACTTCACGGACGTATAGCTAAAATCGATTCTAACGTCATGCATGTCTGAGGGCTGTGAGCTCAGCTTAGGATCCAGGTAAGTAAAAAGCGGGGTAACGAATAGGGAAGAGAAAATATGAGGAAAGATGGAATAATAAATGTGAGTGGGAGAGGGAAGGGGGGGAGTGGGGGAGGGAGGGAGGGAAGGAGAACGAATGAAGGAGAGGGAGGGAGGGAGGGAGGGAGAGAGACAGAAAGGGAGAGGGAGAGAGAGAAATAGACAGGCAGAAAGATAAAGCGAGCGACAGTTACAAAAAACAGACCTAACAAGACACAAGCCAGGGAAACTCAACACATAAACTCCTTTAAAAAGTACAAACGAAAAGACGCCAGGGTATAGGCGTAACCACGAGGGGCAGATGGGCGTGTGGAAACCAAACGTACGAGACACGGGTGAGTGGAAAGCACAAAAGATGCGGGACCAGAGAGGGTCACGCCCTGTTCTGGTCTGAATCCTCTTGCAGGGCGGCAGGCTGGCTGACAGGATGGACTGGCCTGGAAAATAAAACACGGCGGCAACTCGCAGCCTTCCCGCAATAGTCTAATGTCATTTTTAATGTGTGAATAAAGTAATTGTTTTCTTTTGTGTCGGTAATTTTGCATAACTGTTGACTAAAAAAAAAAGAAGAAAGAAGACAGCAAGAGAGTCGCAGGTTGTTAAATCATCCTTCTCTGAAGAAAAATATATATCTATATCAATATCGCATATTATACGGTAAGTGTGTGTGTGTGTGTGTGTGTGTGTGTGTGTGTGTGTGTGTGTGTGTGTGTGTGTGTGTGTGTGTGTGTGTGTGTGTGTGTGTGCGTGTGTATACATATATATATACATATATATATATAATGCGAATCATTACAAAAATATCAATGCACTCCATATCCAAAAAGCCGAAAACGTACCAAGACAGGACGGAGAAGTCGAGAATGCACCTCCTGACCCAAATACGAAGACACTCCCCCCCCCCCCCTCTCTCTCTCTCTCTCTCTCTCTCTCTCTCTCTCTCTCTCTCTCTCTCTCTCTCTCTCTCTCTCTCTCTCTCTCTCTCTCTCTCTCTCTGCGTATGTATGTGCACGCACATGTGCATCCACATCTGTTAAATATCATTCATTAACCTAAGTCGCTAACAGAGAATCCTTTTATAAATCTAGTAATGTACTTAAACTTGCAAACGCTATTGCCCGTGGACTCGTAAGTGTGCAAGCGAAATAAACGTGGGTGATGGGTGACCTTGTGCGACGTCGTGCTGTGGCCTGGTAACCCTCGCCACCTTCACGGGAGTTAACATCCTTCCCACCCATTCTTCACCTGCCTCCTGAATGCCCATGTGAACACGCGTGCCGCCAGTATAAACAAAACTACCGACTCGCCTTTCATCTGTTTTTTTTTTTTCTTTCTTTCTTTTCTGCTTTTTGTTTTCTTGTCTGTGTGTGTGTGTGTATGTGTGTGTGTGTGTGTGTGTGTGTGTGTGTGTGTGTGTGTGTGTGTGTGTGTGTGTGTGTGTGTGTGTGTGTGTGTGTGTGTGTGTGTGTGTGTGTTTGGCTTCGCATTCTTTTTGTCTTTTCTGGTGGACAATCTATATTTGCTGTCCCTCTACTTATTTTTTCCCTTTTCTTACGTGTCATCATTATTCTCATATTACCAAAGTACAAACAACATGCAAAATATCCTTTATCGAATTCAAAACTTTTATAGTATTTTCCTCACTTCAACAGCACTTGAGTATATGCTCTCTTACTTCTGCCTCTCATCACAAAAAAGCAAGCATTTGATAGCATGAGTGACTTGTATCGTCTAAGTCAAGCTCGTAGACCACAACATCAAGGCAAGTGCCCGAGGGATCTCGAGCCGGACAAACAACGCAAACAAGCTCGGTATGCGGAACCGGGGCTTACTGATCGACCGTGGTAAGGGTAGGGGTATTGGGCAGCCACGCTCACGTTAAACAATAAACAACACGGCGGTATGGGACATTTCGGACGAGAAGGGGTGGGGGTAGGAGGAGGGGAGAAAAGAGTGGGGTGAGAGAAAAGGGGTAAAGGAGAGGGGGAGGGGGGAAGGATAAGAGAGGAGATGGAAATAATGAGAAAAGGGAAGGGGGAGAGGAAGAGGAGGGAAGGGGAGAAAAGGGGGAAGGAGGAGAGGCCTAGGAAGTGTCGAGTAGTAATCGTGTTACGAGATCACTGAAGCGCACTCAAGTTGGTTAAGGGTGTTCAAAAGAAACAAGATCAACTGACAAAACAGGGAAACTACGAAGTATAGTTTAGCCTTGAATCTGAACTATTCACCAATAAATGACTGACTTTTATCATTCTTGTCCAGTTTATCAACCACAAACAGTGAATACTACCATGACAATGCCTTAATCTCAAAACACAATTTACGAATATCTACACAATATTGGTCTTGTTACTTGTGGAGAGATTATCTTCCTCAAAGCAAACCACACTGACGAAGTCGTACTCAAGTATCAGCTACAGACAACAGGAACGCATTAGTGCCTGAGACGGAACACGTGTGGCGACTTTGTTTTAGGAGAAACGCCAGCAGTGGCTTCTTGTGATTTTATTAATTGCACTTTTCTTCACGAAAAGAAAGGGTTTCAAACACCTGTCATATTTTTTCTCTCTTTAGAGATATCTTGCATCGAAATAAGAAAAATCCCCGCTAAAAATCCATCGGCGACCTCTGCCAGCGGGTCCGAGAAGTGTCAAGCAGAGCACACGAGCGCCTCCACGTGGGGACTCCCGCCTCCCGACACCTGTTGCCGCCGGGACAAAGACAGGTGGGCGGGTATGAAGGTGGCCTGGGGCGGCGCTCCTCCCTCAGGCACCGCGGCGAACCCCATTCCCCCCCCCCCCCCCAATTCCTACTCTTCCCACTCTCACTATCCCATCCTACTAACCACCCTCAACGTCCACTCCCACTATCACTCCCCCTCTAACCACCCTCACTATTCCTCCCTCACGCCCTACTTCCATCATCCCCAACTACCCACATTTCGGCATCCCTTCCCCACTCCTCACTACTACAGGAAACAGTAGGACACGTCTGGCTTGCTCCACATAGGACCTTTTTTGAGATATCACGTGTATATGCGCGCGCGCGCATGTGAGTGAGTGTAAGACCGTGTGCGTGTGGGTGGAGAGAAAGAGAAAGAAAGTGTGTGTGCGTGTGTGTGTATGAGAGAAAGAGAAAAAGAGAATGGGTGAGTGGATACAATAGAGTGCGAGGGTGTATGTGAATATGTATATATTTGTTAGTTTACATATGTGCTGTGTGTCTGTGAATGTGTATGCATGATGTGTGTTTGTATGTATGTATGCGTCTGTAGTAAAGGAGAGGAGAGGGTGGGTTGAACCCGCCTCAGGCTAGACAAGGTGGAGAGGAGGGCGGGGAGGGGAAGGGGGAGGGGGTAGATGATACTGCGCCCGCAGCCCTGTTAACATGGACACCACAGTTTTTCCTTGACTCAAATTTCAATTCCAATAAATATACTAACACTCTATAAGTACTATGTCGATACCTTTTATTTAAAAAATGCCGAGGGATCACAATCTTTTGGCTTCGACAGAGAAGGGAGGAGCAGAGACGGCCGCGAAGGGGGAGGGGGAGCGGGGGAGTAGGAGGGGGGAGAACAACTAGGTAACAGCGGGTTCTGAACTTCAAATCCTCAGTCGCCACGGTAAATTCAGAGAGGGGTGTTGTCCTTCTTTTTACTCTGAGATATTACGTGTTATTTCGGTTACGTAAATGGAACATGCTGATAAACTGGTTCTTCATGTTGAAGATTTAGCCTTAGTTCATGTACCGTGTAAATTTGACCAAATTAATGTTGTCCAATTCCTTTCATCTCATCTGCACTTAGGAAGGAATTCTGTGTTGCAGCATCGTCGCAGCCTCACACGGTACTCTCCCACCTTCACCCTCCTTCCCTCCTCGTACCCTGTATCCATTTACGCAATCTATTGTATTAATAAAACTGTTGAACTCCTGAACTTGTGGAGCTTGATAGATTTCTTCTTCGCTCTGTTCTTCCACAATCAATCGTCGCAAAGCATCTTCCCTTATCTGGCAACCCTGAATTCGTGATGGGTCACAGGGGAGGGGGAAGGGGGGTGAGCGGGGGGAATGGGAAGAGGGAGTTAGTTGTCACGCAGATCTTGCGAGCGAAGCACAAAGGGTTCTTGAATATTGTATAAACGAATGATTTTTGCAATTCGGTTGCTTTCGAACGATTAAAAAGGGGTACAAAAATCCGCCTTGAATATCATATATTTGACCTCTGTCTACGGAAACGTTTTTCTCCTAGTATTTTATTTAGCGAATTAACACAAGAAATGAGGTTAGAAAACGGAGCAAATTTATGTTTTATCTTTTTTCATGAGAAGTGAAATGATGCGCGCTCACGTAGCCTTAATAATGAAGTTCCTGTTACTGTCCTTTTTTTCACCGTTTCTTCTCGCATATTCTCTTCCCTTCCTTCTTTTTTACCTCTTCCCACTTCCACATTTCTCTTCCTCTTTCTAATGCTGTCTTGTCCATCAGTGAGTCTTAAATGCTGATACCGATGTCAGAAAGAATTACTGGAAAACCGGCTCAGCAAATCTGTTCTATATATACATATATAAACACACACACACACACACACACACACACATATATATATATATATATATATATATATATGTGTGTGTGTGTGTGTGTGTGTGTTTGTAGATAGATAAATAATGTGTGTATGCAGACACACAAACACACATATATATACATAAATATATATATATTAATATATATATATACACGTGTGTGTGCGCGCGCGTGTGTATATATATATATATATATATATATATATATATATATATATGTATATGTATACATTTATGTTCAAATATTTATTATATATATGTATCTGTATATGTATATATACATATATATGTTTGTTTGTATGTATGTATGTGTATATGTTTGTATGCATGTGTGTATATATATACATATACATATATATATAAATAAATATATATATATATATATATATATGAGGAATCAGGTTGGGAAGTTAATCTATAACAAGATGGAGACGGGGATGTTTGTACCAAATTCATACAGAATGATATATACATATACATAAACACACACACACTTACGTATGTGTATGTGTGATTACGTATGTGCATATAGCATTCTGTATTGATATGGGTATAATCGTTCCCGTCTCCATCTTGTCATAGTTTTAACTTCTGATTCACCCAAATTCCCATCTGCATCACCATCTTCATTTTGTATATACTTCTCTTTTTCTGTGTCCTTTTTATCTGCTCCATGTCTGACTTAACTTTCATTTCCTTTCCCTTCTCTTGTTTCCCTTATCCCTTCCAGTCGCAGTTCCCTTCTTTGCTTCTTTTAGACACACCTTTTCCTTTCCTCGCCTCCCCATCTCCCCCAGTTCCCTCCAGCCAACCCTGAGTTCGTTACGCCAAGCCTTGTGTTCAGAATAATAATAATCTCCTTGCTGCAGCACAGGAGTCACCGCCTTCGACGACAGCACACTAGCGACAGGACTCACATCAAGAAACCCCATTTCTCTCTCAAGAAACGAGCGAGATGGGGGAAGAGAGAGAGGGATGGAAGAGCGCGTGCGATATGATGGGAAAATCGAGTGTTTTGCGATTCCCGTGTCGAGGCCGCGCTGCTGCTACGCGCCATTCACTCTCGGTCGAGCTGGATGTCGATGCGCCGGCAGAGAGAGTTAGGAGACGTTCACACGCATGTTATAAAAGCCCTGCGACAAAAATGTGTGTGTGCTTCCACACCCTCGCACGAACCTGTAGTAGGTGCACATACATGCATATGTGTACGTACATACAAATATATATATACATAGATACGATTATATATATATACTTACATACATATATGTATACATGCATAACTTCGATGAGGGAGAGAGGGACATCTCCACTCTTTCTAATCCATCGCTAAATTCCCCTTCCCCCCCTTCCTTTCCTTTGTTCTCTATCCTTATCCCTTTCCTCTCCCTTCTTCGCCTCTCAGCTCGTATAAGAGAGAGAGAGATAGAGAGAGAGAGAGAGAGAGAGAGAGAGAGAGAGAGAGAGAGAGAGAGAGAGAGAGAGAGAGAGAGAGAGAGAGAGAGTGAGGCCCATATCCGTTATTGTTAGAGGAGTCCACTCCCCGCTGTCCACTCAGGCCCCTCTGAACATTAATCTGTAATGCAACGTTGCGCACAAAATAACCAACCGCATCGAGTCACAGCATAAACAGCGCACCGTCACAGGAACAAACAGTGACACTCTTAAACTGTCCATTGACTACATTGCACAATTGCCCAACGGTAGAAACTCTAGCCCGGCCTGTTGCAACGCTGACACGTTTTTCAGTTGTAGATGTTTGCATTCCTTTCAGGAACGTAACAAAGGCCTTCGTTTGTAGATCGGTCCGAACTGCGGAAGTGCAAAGGATGGAGGCCAGGTCTCAGAACATACGTAACCACATACAGATACAGACCGACACAAACTTGGAGCACAGAAAAGGCTTCCTGGACACAAACAGAGTGCACAGAATTAAAAGGAGTGTATCCTCGATACAAACAGGATACACAGAATAAATAGACCTCGATACAATTATGATACGTAAAATAAGCCTAAATGTATCCTCGACACAAATGGGGTACAGAAAAGAATTTTCTAAGACAAAATTATACAAAAATAATGAGATGAATGAAATAAAACGCTTACAGAGTTGTTAGAGGAAAGCGTGTGCGTGTACATCCATTTCCTGCAGGCAATGCAACTCTCCAACATCAACACAAGTAGATGTATCTTCGTGCTCGTTCCCAGGGTACATATATTCTTCCCAGAGTAAATTATATCTTCCCATGGTCTTTATATGAATCGTTCTCGGTCTCCTCGTCCTCTCATGCGGCAGCCACATAAAGCCTTCGATTTTTCGCCCCTTTGTGAATAATCTATCCCGGAATCGATTAATGTTCATGACGCGTGATGTCTGCTTGAGAACGACGAGGGCAGGTACAAGTGTTAAGAGTTAAGGGGTAAGGGTGAGCATGAGCGGGAATGAAAGAGGAATAAGAATAAGTTTGGGGTACATTCGACGGCTTCCCGACACACAAGATGGGTGACATCTGATAACATTAAACATGACGCGGTATTCATTGCTCTTATCTCCAACTCCATCGTATTAATAACCTTGATAACGAGAGGTAAGCAATATTGGCTTTCTGCTCACCCCAATACCTATCACCGCCATGTTCCTTGTTTAGGAGATTACCTATGACTACACTAAAAGAGAGAGGGGGTTGTTACAACGTTCATTTTTACCATACGCACCACCATTACCATTCTCCAAATCAAATACGGGTAACCGATCACAGTAAACCGTAAGGGCATTCTAAAGGTAATACATAATAATTTTACTTGTGCTGCTCCGATATCAAGTCTCACATGCGTCTTAATAGGGAAAAAACATAATTTGGGCCATCTTAACAACAAGTGTATTGTGTTTGAGGACAAATGGTGTACACGGAAGGTATCGGAGGAGAGATGTACCAGAGAAGGTCACTCTCTCGAACGGTCCGGAGCCTTGTGCATTTTTGACGACTCTGCCCGATATAGCTCCTCGCCCTCGTCTCCTTCTCCATCGCGTCCTCAAAATACCCTTCGTGTCCTTTCGAATAGACTGTAGTCTCCAGTTGGGAATGGTCGTTCGGCTTCCAGAACATTCGTTGCTCTGCTCATCAAATAGCAATCTAGTTTATTCTGACGAGGGTTGAGACGGCACTGATAGATAATGTGTGGGAATGGCTGATTTCAAAAGGCAAGATATGTGATTAACATACGATATTATTCGTCATTCATACCTTCTCTGCATCACTAATCTAGAGGAAGGTCGACTTCCTTAAGGAGATGAGATTACGATGTGATAACTCATTCTTCAGAATTGGTCTTGTCAGGCCTATTCCTGTAAAAAAAAAAAAAAAAAAAAAAAAAAAAAAAAATCCTGAGCTCTGTGGCCATGCAGCCACGACCTTTCCTTACACATGAGAAATGCATAGCATCTGACCAGACTCCCCTTCCCGCTCGATACTGCCATGCACTGATCCACATTTTTTTTCTTCTCTTCATTTTGTCGTTTCTTCATCCTTCCCTATCTCGCAATGACTCCATTGCTTCGCGTCTCTTTTTAAATTTCTTTCAGCATCTATCTCCCGTTGCTTTTCCAAGTGTGAGAAATGACACATATCTATAAACACACATGCACTTCCGGATACAGGTATACATATAACTGAAAAAAGTACAATGAAAATTAATTTAATGAATAATCACATTCTTTCTGATTTATGTCCAAGCAGATAGAATGACAAAGGCAATTTCTCCTTCCCTCCATGTGTGTGTGTGTGTGTGTGTGTGTGAGCGCGCGCGCGTGTGTACCTCTGTATGTGTGTTTTTAACTGCCATAACATGCAGCACAGGAAATAGTGTCCGTGTCAACAATGCACACGCAGCAAAACTAAAACTTGCAAGTGTAAGCAATGTTAAGCACAACAACCTCGGTGTAACTTGGGGAGAGAGGGACTAGAGAGGGAAGGGGAGAGAGGGGGCTAAAGAGAGAGGGAAGAAGGGAATAGCGAAGGAGACAGAGGGAAATATAAATATATATATATATATATATATATGTGTGTGTGTGTGTGTGTGTGTGTGTGTGTGTGTGTGTGTGTGTGTGTGTGTGTGTGTGTGTGTGTGTGTGCGCATAACATATACGTATATGTCCATATACATATACATACATACATATGTATATATACATACACCTATATATATATATATATATATATATATATATAGAGAGAGAGAGAGAGAGAGAGAGAGAGAGAGAGAGAGAGAGAGAGAGAGAGAGAGAGAGAGAGAGAGAGAGAGAGAGAGAGAGAGAGAGAGAGAGAGAGAGAGAGAGAGAGAGAGAGAGAGAGAGAGAGAGAGAGAGAGAGAGAGAGAGAGAGAGAGAGAGAGAGAGAGAGAGAGAGAGAGAGAGAGAGAGAGAGAGAGAGAGAGAGCGGGGGGCGGGAGAGGCAGATGAAAGAGGGAGGAGGGATGGAGAGACGAGCAGAGGAAGGAGAGGCAGAGGAAACAACAACGTCTATGTCGAGAGGTCACTGTTCTTGTTTTCTTCTTACTCTTCCTATTTTCTTCTTATTGTCTACGTTAAGAAAACTATTGCTGGTCCTTCTTCCTGTGCCGATGGAGCGAGAAGTAAAAACAATCATAATTTTAACAACTATTTCTACTACAATTGACGTCATAAAATCATTACCACTATTATTGATGCTGATAACAGTAACGACATATTGCTATTACCAGTAGCCAGTAATAACATGTTTGCCGTTATCATGATGATACATACTATATTTCTATTGCCAATATTTATATTAGCATTATCATTGTTGCTACTATTAGTATTATTGTTCTTCTGTATGCTCTTTTTGTGGATAGCGTTGATATTGTTCGCAATATATTCATCATCATTACTAATACCATACTATTATCATCATTCATGACCATGGTAATTAGCATTGCTAATATCATTATAACCATTATAATTAAAGTCATCATCAATTATGATTACCATTATTAATATCATTGTTACTTGTTATTATTATAATTAGGCCTATCATTAATATTACCATTATCATCATTATCATTATTTGTTTATCATTATTACTATTATTATCACGATTACTATCATTATCACCAATATCATTACCATAATTTATATTATGCATACATACATCATACATTCTTTTTATCATAATGACTGTCAACATTAACAACAGCATTATCATTATCATTAACATCACCATTATCACTTATGTTATGGTCATTATCTTCCTTTCTATTATTATTGCTATCTCGATGGTTATTATTTTCGTCTTCATCGTTATCACTATCATCAGTTTTCATCATTATAATCATGTCATCGCTGATATTATCAGTTCTGTAATCAATTCCGTTATAATTTGTGTTACCATGATCATTACCATTATGACCTTATTAGTAGTAGCATTTTTAACATCCCTAATATCATCATCAATGCCACAATTCATTTCCATCTCTCGCCAGCGTATAATTTCCCCCCTCTACCCTCCTCCCTCCCTACCCCAGCCCCCAAACCCTTCTCCCTTTCCCCTCCCCCCACCAACGCCACCTCCCCTTCTCACCCGCATTCATCTCTGATCCACCCATCACTCCACCCAGTCCCCAAGAATCCCCCAACACCCCGTCCCTTTCCCACCCACCCTTCTCGTTTCCATACCCCCCCCCCCATCCCTCCCCTCCCTCTCCTCGGCCGACACACATGCACACGGGGCCAGGACGCGGTCAAGTCAGGTCAGAGAATTAGTCTGTTAATGAATTTGGCGAGTCAGCGGAAACAGGAAGTCGTTTTGCGAATTTTCCTGGGGTAGTAATTGTCCCCTCCACCCCCTCTTGTCTCCCCTTCCCCCTACCCTTCTCCCCTCCCCCATACATACCCCCTACGACCCTCCTCCCTTAGATTCCTCTCCCCTCTCCCTTTTCCATCTGCCTCTCCCCCACATCCCTTA
>NC_061845.1:17042002-17059502 GCF_019202785.1 Penaeus chinensis
GGCAACTGCGTACTAGACCTACTCCTGTCATTTCCTTGGACTTGGTGGGATTTAATTTCATGCCCCACCGGGAGCACCACGATTGAATTATCCTGAAGTCTACAGTGAGACTGTTAACTACTATTTGCCTGGTTACCGGAGAAGGAATATTTGCAAAGAGAGAAGTATCATCAGCATATGCCAGCATTTTATTTATAATGTCACATATCACTTGTATATAAGATGAAAAGCAAGAGCTAAAAAAACATTAGCCATTTTAAAGATTCCTGAAGACACACGGGAATACAAGCTAAAACCATCATTAAAATTAACACGCTGCTGTCTACCACTTTTAAAAAAAAAATCACATAAAATACAACTGACCGTAATTTAAAAATCAAACATTTGTGTCAAAAGCTGCACCAGCATGATTAACCTCGACTCATGACCCGTATGTAAAGCAGACTGCATTCCATGCACCAACATAAGCAACGCATCGTTGAAACAGAGTCCCTTTCTAAAAACAAACTGAGTCTCTGGAAGAAACAGTCTTAATTATGCAGATGTTTGACTAGCAATAATAATAATAAAGATTCAAAAGATTGTCACTTGTGTGAGCTGCACCACAGTAACTGCTCACACCAAACTAAGACAGAAATGCGATGTCGGTCCATTGGGTACACTGAATTCTGCCAGTCAGGTTGATTAGCATTAAAATCACCTATGTAAATAAAGCACTATTTCCAATCAATCTGTTGAATGGAAATGCATAAAGTCAGTAAAAAATCATAAATGCTGCCATCAGCATTGGGACTGCTATAAAGAATTACTATACACTCTCACAACCATGTATTCATGGCAACCAAATACATACTTTGTAAAATGACTAGTATTAAACCAAACCTTATAAAAAAAAGAAGCCTTGGGCTCGAAGCAAAGAATTCCTACATAGCAACTAATGTGTGCCTCAAGTCTGAGACCAGAGTTTCAGCACAAATAATGTCAAATTTAGTTGAGATAACTGCAAGTTCATTCAAATTCCTGTGAAGTCCATGAATATTACTAAAAAGTGAGTTGCAATCCTTTTGGCAGTTAGGGCCAGGATTAAACTCAACATCCCCTGACAACAAAACAATAATTCCACACAAGAGAAGACCATACATTTGAGAAATAAATAAACTATAAAAAACCCAGAGATCCTTAGAACCCCCGAACCACGGAAGGCCTGGTGGGGACTGGGGGCCATGACGAAATTGACATTCATGATTATAACAAGATAGGAAGTAAGTAAGAAAGAAAGGAAAACAAGATATGCAGGGCTTATGCCTTCCTACAATAAGAAAGTGGCTGAATCCAGGAATGTTGGGCATACAACCATAGCTACATTTCTGAAGATTCACCTCATGGATGCTGTTGGTAGAAAAATTACTCATCTGCTTTTGCTATAACAGGGATACCTAGAGCCCTCATGGCATTAACACTCATATGCTTATTGAGGACAGGCAATACCCAGTGGTGTTCAAGTGAGAATTTCGGTGGGCATTTCCTCCACAACCTGGTTACTGCTGGTTATGTGATGTTACTTCTTAAAGGTGGCACTCTATTGAGCTGGGACAACTGCCTGAGTCAGTTACATATCTCGTATAAACAGTCTCAGTCCACATCTGATCTACAGTCTAAATTCTATCATCAAAGTTGCTGAAGGATAAACATACACACAAAACATTTCAATATTTTTATTACTTATTATGTCTAAAAATATTCATGTGGAGCTAATCTTAATTTACATATTACAGAATAGTAGTCCACCATTTACAAATACTTTGGTACCCAAACCCAATATACAAATTCTACTTCAATTTAAACTCAACAGTAATAAAAAAAAAACTATATAAGACAATAGAAAGCTGTCTTATGAAAGTTTCAAAACATGTAGCACCATATTAGTTTACTTGTACTTATTAATTGCATTGCTTGAAATTTGTATTGTATTTTTCCTATAAAATCTTAAACACATAATTCCCTACAACAAAGACAAGTCTAATATACCACGAGCATTTACCCTAAAATTAGGTATACTATATTTTCTTTTGTCACAGCCGATTCACTGGTATCATAATAATAATTGTCTAACAATATGCATTTCAAATAAACCTGTGTGTAGGGGGTAAAGGTCTGTGTGTGGGTGTGAGTGGAAGAGTGTTGTGGATGGGCATTTGTGTGTTCTGTGGGTGGGGGTATGAGTGTGAGTGGGTGTTTGTGCATGTGGATGTGTGTGGGTATAGGTATAGGTGTGGTATGGTGTAGGTGTAGGTATAGGCAGAGTGGGTGAAGCATGGGCGTGTGTGTGTGTGTACTTGTGTGTGTGTTTTTTTATGCACCAAAGGCTGTCTTCTGAATATACAATAATATTCATGTTAAGCTGCAATTATCCATTCATTTCACAAATCCTAGACATAATTAAAATTAATTTAGTTGACAATAGGATCTGATGAAAGGGAAACAAAAAAATAGCAAGGAAAACAAAAGAAGCGACGATGGAAAAAAATAAAAATAATAAAAAAAGACACTGGAAAAAGGACAGGGTTTAAGAAAACTAAGAACATTATCTTTCTCCAATAAAGCCAGGAATTCACCTCTCACTTTTCCATGACCTCACCTGTTGATGAAACCTGCATCTTCCCCTTGTTCTTTCATTTGGGGAACAATGGATTAAGTTGTTGATTTATTGAACATTATTAGCTTCTAATTATTTCAACATTCTTTTCTAAGGCACACAATTTAGCAGAAACTCTTTTGGGTTCTGCTAACTTTTCTGCTGTCAGCAATGGTGTATTCTTTCTAAAGATCCACAAAACTTTAAACACTTCATTGTGAATTAATTACCAGTATATATGTATGTCTGTAGATCTATTGTATGTATATGTATACACATGAACACACATATAAGGCACAATGAAAAAAAGATCAATAAAATGTAATCATCTACCTGAGATTTTAGAAGTTAACATTCCCAGTTTCCTCATGATAACAGTGTCATTAAACTGCTTCTATAAAAGCTGGATGAATATCTAGACACCAACATTTAAAAAAAATATTGATAGAAATACAGACATTATGTTGCCTAAATTATCTTTCAATTTAATGCAGAACGTGCTTCTGCGAACAACAAATGAATGGATGGAATAATGAAATTTTTTTACCAAATGGAACAATATCCTGTTTTGAAATACTCATTATTAATTATAAACACAGACAAAATGAAATGATGATTATTCAGCACAATATGTTATAGCTGTATTTCTCCTCAAAATATAAATATTTCATCATCTCCTATGTACATATCTGGACTAACTAGAAAATCAGTTCCTCTGTGAAATAGTTTTTTTTTACAATTTATTATTTTGTTTTGGATAAGATTATAAGCTATTGCATTCAATTTTATCTTGTATATAGCAATGAAAAATTAAGAGTTGGAATACTTAAAATTATTCCTGTTATTAACTTACTTCGTTAATGTACAATGCAAACCATAGTATTTTGTCCATTTCCAATTCTCATGAGAAATATATTTCCATGGCTCTCCCCATACCATATAAATGAAACCCTTTAAACCCTTTCTTTGATTTCACCCTGACTGTGGATGGCGAGTAGACTAAACACATAAGCAAAGTGTTGAATAATGCCAACCGTCCTATCACACATGCATAGTCTCTTTGCTGAAAAAATAAGTAACTTCTGCTACTAACAAATTCTTTGAGAAGAAAGGAGACTATAGCCACAATTTGCTTATAATCTAAATACTGGAAAATCTTTGGAATTGTTGATCATCTTCTCTTGCTGACGGCAAATTCTTAAACACTTGGCCACAACCTGTGAAAAAATATGAAAACCTTCGTTATATTTAAATTTTTTAAACTTCCCAGAAAACAGGGAAAAAGAGTATTACAAACTTTCACACTGAAATAAAGTCTGTATCACTGACCTGCCTTGTTTCTGCAGGAACAATTATACCATCAATGACTGAACGAGATGCTTGGTGAAAGGCACTGCCCATTGGAAAATTGAAGGCTGAAAGAGGTTTCCTTTTCTTTGCTGGCTCCTGAAATAAAGTGTTGTCATCAATGACTTATATATCACTTTCTCTGTTCCAAGAAACACATCACTGAAGATTCAATTCATGTATAAGTGAATAAATAATGAATGTCGTGTGATGAGTGAGAATAAGTTATATCTGGCAACACAATATTGTAACTTGACAAAAAAAGAAGAAGAAGAAGAAGAAGAAGAAGAAGAGAGAAAACACTAAAACACTAAAAGAATCCTTCACAAATCAACTGTACAGTCTTTACCTTCTTTTCAGCATCTGGCGAAGCTGGCTTGGGTTGTGGTGGGATGGGTGGGGGGTTGAGAGTGTGTGTGACCACAGTTCCAGGCCATGAGAAGATGAAATTTGGAGAGAAGGATGGTCCACACTGTCATAAGAAATATTGACTCAATATTATTAGCAGTCCCCTTTCAAAAAGAACTGTAAACTTTTTTGCAACATTATTCCCTCAATAGGACTCCATTAAGAGCAAAATCACTGAAAAAAAAAATATAAAAAGAAACTGCCAGCAGTTTTTGCACAAAGAGCAACACTCTCCATCTAGACATGCAGAACAAAAGAGTAATTACATCATTATTCACATATCTCAAGGAGCCTCAATTAAAGACAAGACTTCAGTTATCCAAACTATCCCATTTATCCTGCAATTACTACATAAATTCCTTACCATTGTGTAATTATCATCTTCATGGCAGTTTCCCACATTAATGGTAATCTTCGGGACAGTCACACAAGACACAGCAGCCATCATTGCTGCTCTTCCCTTCATAGCTTGGTTGATTTCCTCTACACTCATGCTTGCCATCTGTGCCTGGTGTGATTTGAGTGGGCCAGAGTTCTGTGGACAAAATACTTAATGAGTAGTGAGGATAATATCATACAGATTTTTCTGTATATGTGGGAGGTGTGATAAACAGTTTTACATGCAGCTGCACATGTGCATGCACGCACGCACGCACGCACGCACGCACGCACGCACGCACGCACGCACGCACGCACGCACGCACGCACGCACGCACGCACGCACACACGCACGCCCACACACCCACACCCACACCCACACACACACACACACCAAAACCAAAAACAAGTTTGAGTCAAAATACTGCAGATACACACATTTTTACATTTTTTCATCTTCTGCTTTGAATATTAATGAAGGTGTAGAACTTACCTGTAAGAATACAATAGGAAGGTGTCTTTGCTGACAGATCTGCACAAAGTGTGAGCCTTTCAAACCATCTTGGTATGTCAGAGGTCCAGCATTGCCAATGATGCCTACACATTTCCTGCAATGATAGCCATAATAATAATACATCAATACAACAGCAATAATTACATAATTATAACATCAGGTCAACAATCTGTAAAAATGCAGAGTATACTGCAGTTTCAAAACTAAACAAAGGTAAACAACCATTTGTTAAAAGAAAAGAGAGAAAGAAGGGAAACTTGGACAACCAACCCTTCAATGAGTGCATATCCTGTGGTGAGGTTCTTGCCGTACTGCTGCTTGAACTCTCGGAACCTCCCTCCATCAACAACCCTTCCAATCACTGCATACATCTTACTACGGTCAATTACTTCAAGGGAACACAGGGCTGGAACAAAAAATAAGAGATGCAAAACAAATATGGAAATTGTCAAGGAATCAAAATGCAAGCAAAATGAAAAGAAAAGAAAGAAAGAAATGGCAAATGTATGAGGAGTTATGAGGCAAGGGAGAGGAAGAAAGACCAGCTGGAAAAAAAGGGGAGGGGGGGTAAATAAACTGTGAGCTGCTTAATCACTCGCCATAAATTCTAGACCAAAAGAGTGTGTCCTATTTCAGGGAGGAAAAAACAATGATAACATATTTCCTTCATCAAAATTCCAAGAAATACAAATTAATCTTTCAGACCTACTACAGCAACCAGGAACTACAGTGTGATTTACCATTAAGATCCTCTGGATTTAAGGCTGGCTTCTCCGACTCTGGGGAGACAGGGGGCAGAGGAGGAATGTTGAGAGTGGCAACTGTGTCTCGGAGGATTTCGAAGCCTTCCTCTTCGGTTGTGGCAAAGTAGTCAGTCACTCCACTCACGCTACATTTTCATACAGTCCATGAAAAAGAAGGAGGAGAATATCATCAAGAATAATAAATCTAAAGTAAACACCTCAAATTGCAGTTAACATGAACACAAAGGAGTCCCCAGTACCTGCAGTGTACCTGAGCACCTCCCAAGTCCTCTGCCGATATCTCCTCTCCAGTAGCTGCCTTGACGAGGGGGGGTCCACCAAGGAATATGGTGCCTATCCTGGTGACAATTGCCGCATCCTCACACATGGAGGGTTGGTATGCCCCTGGAGATAGGTTTAATATTTTATTTATTTTTTTATTTGTGTGTATGCGTTTGTGTGTGTGTTTGTGTGTGCATGCGTGCGCGCACCAAATGTGTCTGTTTGGAGTCAGCTACAAGATGAAAGAGGAGAGGGAGAATTAGAAGTAGGAAGAGGAGGGGGAGAATCAGAAGAAGACAGAAGAGAAGAATGCTATAGTTTCTATATGTAGTTTAAAAACTAAAGAATTTTCAAAAGTTATTTTGATTTAACTGTTGAGTTATTTTAAAAACTACCTATTTATTCTGAAGTATTTAATATATCTCTGAAGTATAGCTGACATCATAGACAATTTCTTTGGACAGACAGATATAAAAAACAAAATTTCACTCAAAAATACTTATAAAAATCCATTACCTCCAGCTGTGCAAGATCCACACACCAATGCCAGCTGTGGTATGCCAGCTGCTGACATTACAGCTGGATTGTAGAAGCCACGGCCACCATGGTTCTTGTCCGCAAACAGATCTGACTGTTGGGTTGTTAAAATAATTTGATATATTCCTACAATAGAATACTGAATAATAATCATGGATTGAGAGAGAGAGAGAGAGAGAGAGAGAGAGAGAGAGAGAGAGAGAGAGAGAGAGAGAGAGAGAGAGAGAGAGAGAGAGAGAGAGAGAGAGAGAGAGAGAGAGAGAGAAATGAGAAATAAAAAATCAAAAAATCAAAAATCCAAATCAAAATAGTGACTAAAGTTGTGTGACCACTGCTTATCTTTAATGCAAGTCAAAATTCAAGTGAAGGTGAGGCAAACAACACAATACCTAAAAGAACAGAAGAATCAGTAACTGCATTGTAGTTATAAATGTTAAATACCTATGCCTTGAACCTACTCTAGCAGAGGGAAAGCAAACAATAGTAGAAGAGGAAGAAGAAGCATAACAGACATAGGCCAAGGTTGGTGAGGGAGTGAGATTAGCCAAGAGGGGTGAGGGGTAGTAAACCTTTTTCTGCCCACTGACTGATTTGTCATGTGGTCGTGCAGATGATTTTGTCAATACTGTTACTGCATTTGCTTGAAGAAAAAAAGAGTGAGTTTATTGCTTGCATCTCTTTGAATTTGTCTCAAAATTTGTCCTGTGCCTGAAGAGTTAGTCTATGAGAGGCAAGGGCTATCTCATAATCAGACATTCTGTCACAAAAACAGGAGTGTCACTTAGTTTTTGAAAATTACATTCTTTAAATTTCAAATATAATTAATTTCTCAACTGCCTTACTCTATTCTCTTAAATATCTGATCAGTATTTCAATATTAGACTCCAACAGTACTCACTACCTTATTTTCAAGATGTTACAAAATACTCCTTTTAAGCGATTATATCTAAAATGCTACTACAAACATTACAAAAAAAAAAACATTATTTATAAAGTTTATACTTTACAAGATAGACCAATCTTTCTGACTAATAGCAACTCAAACAGCAAACCTAATAAAGAAATTAATCTCCTACATAAGCATATCTCTTACACCTTATGATTACCTGAAGCGGAAGAAATCCACCAGCTGAATCTACAAGATAAATGCAAGGCAGACGGTTCATAGCACCAATATTTTGGGTTCGTAGGTTTTTGGTGACGGTGATTGGGTAGAAGGTTCCGCTTTTGACAGTGCCATCACTAGCTCCTACAACACAGTACCTCCCATGCACTTTGCCAATACCTAAGAAAAATGTGAAAGAAAGAGAACAACAATGAAAATACAGTTTTCTCATAAAAAACACTCACATGCAATGAAAGATAACAGTTCCATATCTTCATTTTTAAGCTAAATGAAAGCTTCTAAGAAGATTACACAAAATTTTAAAAAGAGCAGACAATAACATAAATATAGTAGCCTCCATCAGCAACTTAGGTACATGTTTAACTACATCTAGGAAAGAAGAGATAACAGAGTGTGAAGAAATAACAAACTAGAATATTTAATAAAATAATCAGTACAAATTTTATAGGAAACATTACATATTTACGTTATGGTTCAATGTAATGTGTAATATGCTATCTATTATGCCTATAATGCAAATTAAAATGTTCAAAATCACATGAGAGAATCAAAAGTTTCTATCTCTTAAATTGTTACCTTTCTGCTCATGGCTATAAGGGATATCTAAGTCTCAATATCAATACACAAATGGAACACAATCACAGAGGAAAATAACATATAAATGTGAAAATTTTGAGCAAATAAAATACAAATTTGGAGACATTTTCATACTTTTCTGTCCTGGACCTCTGCATTTTTTTCTGTTTTGGATCCCTATGTCTATTATCAGTTTTGTCTATCTAGCACTTCCTGTCTCTTTCCTTTGGAATACTACATCTAAAAGTTCTTACCGCAGATCACGCCAGCAGCTGGTACATCTCCATACTCCATACCAAGCCCAGCCAAAAGCGAGAGTTCTAAAAAGTCTGCATCATCGTCTAACAGAAGTTTTAACTTGTCTCTGACTAGCATTTTACGGTTTCTCTTGACATGAAGAGCAATTCCCTTTTCTCCACCTGTGAATGATAAGGAAGAGGAGAGTAAAGATAAATAATAACAAGAATGCTGTATGCTGGTATTTATATAAATGTTGCACACACCAGAATT
The DNA here is from genome assembly GCF_019202785.1 of Penaeus chinensis. Lineage (NCBI taxonomy): Eukaryota > Metazoa > Arthropoda > Malacostraca > Decapoda > Penaeidae > Penaeus > Penaeus chinensis. The sequence continues at coordinate 17,051,059 of NC_061845.1, forward strand.
TACTGAAAGAATTTGTAAGAATATGATTTGTAGGTGCATGAAAAATTGGCATTTTCTCACCTCCACCTAGAGCTACTTTGTTTAGTTGGTCTAATTGCGCCAGCTGCTCTTCAGCCCTACGCCTGCTTTCGGCAAGCTGTGGGCAGGAAAGGTCTAGGGGATCTTGGATTACAGGAAAAGGGCGAGCAACTGCTGACATCCATCTTACCAGAGAAGGAAAGGTCTGCCATGATAACTGCTTTGTTATCAAGGCTGAAGATAAACTCTGAAACAATATGATGAAATATGTTTATTGATTTTCTCTTTCCACTTCCTTTTTCATGTGCCAAACAAAATGTCTGGATAAATTTTTTTTATCTGTATATAAAGCATTACATGCCTTCATAAGCACAGTGGTGTATATTTGGGATCCTCTGACTTTTGGGTAAAATTTTACTGTAAAAGGGAATATACCATTCAGTGACTTATGAGATATTTTTCTGTAATTTTCTAAAATTAGTCAAAATTAGTATCAAAAGATTCCTCATGATGTCTAGTGCACATTTTAGTGCTTATAGTTGGCACTAAGCAGCAATGGAGATGACACAGGACCCATTACATGGGAAGGACATTAAGTATCATCAGAAAGTAGCAGGGTTAGACTCTGAGGTATTTCTACAATTTCTCATTCTTAGGGGGCTGTAAAAGCTCCAACACATTTATGGCAGAGGTAAACTTCCCTTGCCATGCACTCAGTCCTGAATTACTGTGCAAGTTATTGGATTATGCTTATTCATTAAGTGTGCCTACGATCTCTGCGATAATTAGTTTGTAGATATCAATAGGAGTTGATGGGTTTTATGAGGCAAATGGATTCTAGAATACCTATTTTCCTAGATAAAAACATGCACCAAAATAACCTATATAGAGGCCAAGCAACTGCTGTGTGCCTTCTGTGCATGCATGTCTTTGCAATAAAGGGATTGCTCCGGTTTTCTAGTAGATAAATAATCTGAGATCTAAAAACATATATATTGGAATATGCAATATCTAAATTTTTTGTGGCAAAATTAATGAGTGAATTTATTAAAACACCAATTATTTTCATGAACAGACGTTTTAGCACCCAAATAACTAATATAACATATTGCGTTTGGACACATGCATAATTTCCTTAATTTCCTTAGGTCTTCGTGGCGAGAAAGCAGAATTCTCTTCACTTTTATATTAGTTTAGATATAAAAAGCATCGCTGCCAAAGGTTAAGAAATAAAACAGTAACGTAACCCAGCAGGTCAGTGACTTTTGTACTTTTAAATAACCACAGAACAATATTCACCCTATGATTTGCCACTGACCATGACAACCATCACCTAATTACCTTCGATATCATGATCATCCAACCAAAAATGAATTTCTACGTGTCGTTTCGTAAATGAGGTGCAAAAAGACCGGAAAGAAAGAGCCGCCTCTGCCGTCTCCTCCGCTATCAGCTGATGATTGTAAACACCGGGAGGTTGGGAGGTCGTAGAAAACGGGAAGTGTGGGGGGGACTGCGATCTCTTTGTCTCCCCGTCAGTCTATCTGTCAGTGAGTATGTCTCTCTGTCTATCTGTGTATGGAGTGGTCACTCCCGTCCTCTCTCTCTCTACGCACACAAAAACTCACACACACGTTATTATCATTATCATTATTATTATCATCATTATTATTACTATTATTATTATTTCAATTATTACTACCATGATTATCATTATTATTATAATTATTTATATCATTATCATTATTACTATCATTACTATTATCATTATTATTATTATCATTATTATTATTATTATTATTATTATTATTATCATACCACTATCATTATTATTACCATTATTATCATTACTTTTATTATTATTATGATGATGATGATTATAATCATTATCATTATCATTATTATTATTAATATTGTTGTTGTTATAATTATTATTATTATCAGAATTATTGCTATCATTGTAGTGAATTTCCCCTGGCTCCAGACGTTACGGATCTGTATAGAAAATCTACGGACTCCTTGCGCCCTGGAAGTACAAATAAGATTACGCCTGTGTTTTTATATCCTCTGACTTACCGTTCCAATTGGTCCGTAATCTACATCAACATCTACACCATTTCTACTGTTCTGTACACTACTTACCTTATGTTCCATAGCTACCTTGTCTTATTCTTGCCTATTTGCCTTCGTATGGTGTGTTGTCTAGTATATAGGTTGTGTTCGAAAGATTTGTGCGTAGTTAATATATATGGATGCTCTTTTTATGTTGCTTTTTTATTTGTTTATATTTTTTTTTAGCCAGCCAGAGATGTTGCTTTATTTTTTTATATGACTACAGGATCACTTTTAAATCACCTGAGAGTCATCACCAAAATGCGCCAAACCCACATGGACATTACCTCTATGATTATCCACTGCAGCGTAACATTTTTTGATGGCAAGCAGCGGGAAATGGCGTTTTGTTTGTTAATTCGACGACACCAAGACGGTGTAACTGCTTCTTATTCGCGCAGTTCTTAACCCGTAGTCACGTAGTCGGTTTGTCACACATGATATTGTTATTTATTATATTGATTTATAGTTATTTATTATATTACTTGATTTGGCTTAGTGGTTTACTTCAGTTTTATGTGCCATGTTTTACGGTTGTTTGCTTCGGTGCTAAATGGTCTTGTTTTTTGAGTGTGTCTTTTTCTGTTTTTTTTTTTATCTTCGGTATTTTGATGCGAGCTTTGACTTTCTGGCGTGAGACTGAATGTTTCATTGCTAATTTCATGACTGTTTTAAGAATTCGCTGTTTGTCTTTTGTGACTGCGTGAAAGTTTGTATTGAGGAGTTATCCGTAAGAGGTCACACAAATTTACATGCTTTTATTTGTATATATGGACTGAAGGTTTATGAATGTTTGTTTTACTAGGTTTTGCTTTGATACGTGTTTTATGCCAGCTTTTAGTGAATATGTGAATTTTTGAATAACTGTCTGCGTGTTTTATGTCTGTTATAGTGATTTTTTAAGCGGATATTTCTATGCTTTCGCATGGGTGTTTTTACAAATGCTTCAAAATGAGTTTTATGTGTGTTTTAGTGATTTTTTTTTTTAAACAAATGTTTCTATGATTGTGGTTTGTTTTGAGTTTTTATGTGCAAGTGTTTTATAAGTGCTTCAACTACTTTTACGTCTGTTTTATTTTATACGAGTGTTTTTATAAATATGTTTTGGAGTGTTTTATGCCTGTTTCTATGCGAGTGTACTATGAGTAAGATTAATGAGCATCTGAAGTTTTTTAATTTTGATCGTTTGAATCTGGTGTTTGCTCTGAGACCGTATGATTGTTTTATTTAACTACATGAGTACTCATACGTTCTTGTGAGTCATCGGGTAGTACAGTGCTCTTGTAGACTAGTTAAGGCTATTCTAGGTGTTTTGTTGATTTGAAATTGCTCTGACTTTTATTTTGAGTCAAGATTAGCACGATTTGGACGCGAGCCATGAGTCGGAGGAACGTGAGAGTTGTAACAACAGAATAGTGAGCTAGAAGCTCGTGTATCTCGTCCTTCGACCCCCGTTTCTGTGGGGAATCACCCCAGTTGAGTTTGTAGTGCAAAGGGATCCAATTCCTCAGTTTAAGGCGGAGGTTAGTTCTGCTCATCCCCTTAAGCGGAACCAAGAGGACGAGAACTGGTTTCGAAGTGTCGAGAACCACCCTCGACCTCAGACCGATTCAGCTTTTATTAAAGCTGCAAAGGTTTCGTGCAAGGGTGTTGCAGAGCTGACAATAAATTCGCCTCTGTTTGAAAATATTGTGTCCTGGGTTGAAATTAAATACAAGTTTAGGCAGAAGTTCAGGGGAATTGGTACGTCCTCTGATTTTTATTTTTATGCTTCATGGTCAGAAGCTACAGCGTGGACAAGCGCCCATGGATTTTTATTTAAACTTGGAAGGTATGGTGTACCAGGGATTACGGGATTATCCTCGGGCTGTTGGTGACCCAGATGACCTCATCAGACGGGTCTTTTTGCAAGGACTTCCTAAATGGATCAGGGAAGCAGCCGTGGTGAAGGAAGAGGCAGACCTCTGTAGACCACGCAGAGAGTTTGGAGTCTCTGGGAACGTGAAGGTACTGGGGTAAGGTCTCCTTCTAGACCGCGTTTCCGACCAAGGTCTCTTGCAGCAGCCGAGGTAGACCCTCCTCGGAAGTACTGTCGTTACGACAAGAACCATGACCATGGTAGTTCAGAGTGTCGTGTGTTGAGTACAAGGAGGAAGTGCTTTGCATGTGGTGTGCCAGGTCAATATACAACATTCTGACACAAACAACGAAACTTTTAAAAATTAGTTGTTAATGCTAGGAAACTGTTGGTACCCCTGTTTTTCCAACTACTTTTGGTAAATCACGAACAAAGAGACTATAAATTCGCAGGTTATCTATAATATGGTATAATACTTTGTCACTAATCAATTAGCTTTCTTATACATTTTTTATGTTGGGCCAATCGTCATAATAGGAGAGAAAACATGTGTTAGGTATTACCAGACAGGTACTACTCACACGGTTTATTGTTATTATATTACCAAATAACTATTGGTACATTTCATTAAAGTCAACACAAGGAAAATAAGATACTTGTAATATATTCAAGTTTAATATTTTGTGTTCCTACATTCTGCTGCCAAAACAGTTCAAGCGTCGAGACAGCCACTAACTCGGCCGTCAACATAGACGTTCCTATGCTTGCAAGCCATTATTCATTACTACGACACGATTACGAGTGTGGTTTTGATACTTGTATTTTGACATGGCTGCCCACACATTTTCAATTGGGTTGAGATTCGTAGATATGGGTGGATATGATAGAAGCGCGATGTTGGGATGTAAACGAAACCAATCTTGGACAACGCGGCTGGTATGGATGGGGCTGTTGTCCTCAATAAGATAGTAAGGATCCGTTTCAGGACACACTAGAGCCCTAACTGTTGGGAGGGAAACCTCCTCAAGGATTTATACTTATCTGCTGCAAGTAAATCAGCCAGGGCAGACATCCGTCACCTCCCCGGCACCACTTGCGTGCTTCCACCCAAATAACCCTGCGGTGATTCGGCCACTCCTGCTCGCGATCACATTCTCTGGTTCAAGTTTGTTAAATGATATCTGCATGAAATATAAAACTAGACATATGAAAATGTTCACTTATATCAAAACAATTTGTTTTCTTCAAAATGTCGAGCGAAGGGAAATAGCAGGGATGGGTGGTAGTAAATGAAGTAAGAATGGGTAGCATTTCTGGGATTTCTTTCCAGTATAATGTAGAGGAGCAAGTTTTGGGGACTGAGCTCTTCTTGGGTGATAATGGTGATTCTGAACTGGGTGAGGGATTTATTGATGATGAGGATAAGGGGGGGGGGAGGGGTTACAGTCCAGGATGGGGGGAGGGGGAAGGGTCGGAGACCTCACATTCCCATACTATAAAAACAAAAGAGGGTAAAAGGTCCACTAAGTGTGCGGCAGTGGCGTCTCCCAGAAGCCTCTAAAAAGTTCATTCGAGAGGAATGTGACAATTAGCTTGCACAGGGGGGTATTGAGCATTCCACCTCTCCTTGGCACTCTCCAATCGTTCTCGTCAGCAATAAAAATGGATTCACCCTTTTCTATACCGACTACAAAGGTCTCAACAGCATTACAGAGCAGGATGCTTATCCGATGCCACGCATCAGCTGCATGGAATGATGTGATTTTCTGCTCTGGATGCTCGCAGTGCCTACTGGACAGCAGATGTCAGTCCAGATGATAGGCCAAAGACTGTATTCTCAGATGGACATCGACTTTTCCAGTTCTAGAAGTTGCCATTTGGGTTGGCAACCGCCCCTTCAACATTTCAACAAGCTGTTAACTGTGTGCTTTCATCTGTTTTACGCAGGCACACCATTACCTATTTAGATGATGTGGCGCACAGCATTAATTTTGATGACCATCTGAGGCAGTTAGATGATACTGTCGCTCCTTTTAAAAGCAGGATTTAGGCTCAGCAGGAAGAAATGTATTTTTGCAACAGACACATTTCAATTCCTGGGCTTTAAGATCTCGCCCAAGGGTTTGGAACCTGATCCAGATAAGGGGGTTGCAATACAGAAGATGCCACAGCTAAGGAACCAAAAGGAAGTGCGCCACTTTCTCGGTTGTACAGGCTTCTTTAGGAAGCATATCAAAGAATATTCCAACATTGCTTTACCACTTACCAGCCTGACACGTAAATACACCAAGTTTGTCTGGGTCCAGCAGGAGGAAACTTGAAGAAGGCACTTATCTCAGCCCCAGTTCCCAGTAAACCAGATTTTGACTTGGAGATCCACACCGATGCATCGGGTGTTACAATCGGCGACTGCTTGATGCAAAGTGATGAGGGTCGCTTGCAGCCTGTTGCATACTTGCAGTAGCAGAGTGCGTAAGAGCCTTCAACTGCTATGTGCATGGGCGCCGCTTCTACATCTACACAGACCATAGGCCTTTGACCTATGTATTTAGTAGGAAGACCAAAAGTCTGCCTATGACTCGGTGGTCGGACGAACTTAGTTTTTTATAATTTCTTGAAATACAAACAAGGGACTCAACATTATCTCCAAGACCAGTTGACTACTTCAGTGGCTGCAACAGAACTGCACAAGCTTGATTCAAACGATCTGTGTTGTCACCAACTTGAGGATCCCCTGTGGAAAGAGGTGATTGGGTATTTAGAGTAATGGACTTTGCTACATCGTCGCCTTCCTCTTACTCTTGAAGAGTTTGAACTTCGAGATGGAGTTCTGTACCATGTCCTTCACACCCCAGATCGACTGCTTTATCGCTTGGTTGTGCCAAAGACACTTAGAGGTTCTGCCATGCATTTGGCTTATTCAAGTGCAACAGCAGGTCACCCTGGGATTTACAGGACATATTGTAAGCTCAGCGATAACTTTTACTTCCCTAACATGTTGGCTGCAGTGAAAGACTATGTTGGTACATGTCGACCTTACCAGAAACATGAGTATGGTATGGCTTATCGTGCTCCTCTTGCTGCTGCACCACAGGTCAGTTACCCACTGGAAAGGGTATCTGCAGACCTTTGGAACTAGAAGTGACCTCCCAAGGTAGTAAATACATATTGTCTTTCATAAACCAACTCACCCGATATGTCCATTTGATAACTTTGCCATCCAAGGATGCATAGACTGTGGCTGATGCTTTTGACAATCAGTTTGTGATTGTAAAGGGAGAATGGCCGAGTATTTAAAAACAATCTATTTAAGAGGGGTTGTGAGTTAGCCAGTGTACAAACTATATTCACTACTGAAGGTCTTTTACCTCGCTGGTTTAGCCCGGCTCATATTTTTAAGAAGACCGTTCCTGTAACACGGTTGATCAGAGTACTGTTTCCTCCTTAGAAGGAGAAGATTTACATCTCAATCAGCTGAGGCCTTACAGGACGAATGATGAACTTCACCTGCCAGATGGTACGGGGCTAGATGAGGATGGGGACGTGAACGATCTCTCTCCTTTAGATGGCCTGCCGGATAATGATGCTCCTGCAGTTGCTTTTTTGGCTTCCTTTTGCCAAACCTCCTGACGATGGTTAGCCTAGATTGGTCTCTCTCTTTGCTTTTGCTTGAAGGCTTGTGCCAGTGAGAGGTTTTGTGTTGTGTGTGCTAAGTGTTTAGTGTTGTCCTGAAAATGAATTAGTACTTGAAAATTAGTGTATCAGGTGTACATATTAGCATTGTCATGTATCGTGTATTAATCTGAATTGTATTATCGGAATGATAGGTTCTGTATTCCATGATAATGTATGTACACTTTACCAACATGTGGTTGGTCCTTTTTAGATCTTTTTATTTGTTTTAGCTTTAGTTTGTATTTTTGTTCAAGTTAGTGCTAGATTTTAAATTTGGCTATGTATAATTCTTAATTTTGTAGCTTCTAAGTTTACTTTTAAGTTTTTAAGCTTAAGTTAGTCCAGTTAATCGTAAGTTTAAATGTAAGTTTGATATTAAGGCTCATTTTATCTTATGATTGTTTTGGCCCTAACGTTCTTATTTCATTCCCGGTTTATTCTTTCTCTTTCCTATTCTTTCGTCCTTGGTGTGATTGCTCGCTGGTTCGTCGTCCTTTTCCTTCTTCGCTTTCGCCCGCTGCCCTTCTTCCTGTCTGGTCGTGCATCCGTATATAGAGATTTATCAGTGGCATTCCTTTCAGGACTTTACTTTTATACAGGATGAACACAGTAAATGTCATGCACTAATTCCAGTTTCTTGGAGTTGCGATGTTCCTTGTGCTTTACGGTCCTTTTGGGTCCAGTGTGTAGAGCCGCTCCTCTAGAGGGTCTGGACAGTCGTGCTGACCATGAGCTGCTTGGTTCTTCCGACCCGTGGATCCGGTGGTGTGGCCTTCGACCG
>NC_061845.1:17069502-17072002 GCF_019202785.1 Penaeus chinensis
TCAATTTGCTCATAGAGTTAGTTCAAATTTTGATTAAGATATATGTTTATACGTCATATTTTATGTTCTGATTAGCTATCATTTTTTTTTTTTTACTTTTTAGATGTGACAGACAATAACATATCCATGAAGTGGCCACGTGACCAGTAATAAGTGGGGTGGATTTTCATGCATGGTGTCGGTGAACTCGCCGAGAAAGAATGGAGATTCAGTTTAGACAAATATTTTGAAATTGCTGGAAGAAATATTTCTATCAGCACGTTGTTCTCCTTTGTCCCTCCCCAGAAGCAACCATATTCATGTAAGATATCTGCCCAATACACACATCAAGGGCAGTTGCGAAGTGGTTCATGCTAACAGGAAAAGGAAGTGTTACGAAGGAAACCGGGGCCTCACATGAATACGTCATCTCTGTCCCGGGGATTAAACAAGGTTTTGAATAACGATAGATTGTTTTTATTATAAGCACGACTGCCCCCATGCAATCTATAAAACCCCAGTATTAGTTTTTCTCGTCTACAATCATTACCGTTTTTTTTTTTTTTTTTTTTACAAATAAACCGACAGTAAAAATGTCTTTAAAATTAATAAACAACCTCCCAGTTATTCGATTTACAGAATCCCCCGGCAAAGAAAAATAGAAAAAAAAAATATGTATATGTATATATTTACATATATATTTTTTGTCTACTTCATGTAATCTTATTTTGCGCGAGAAAGTGTTCAAAATGTGAATCAACTATAAAACCAATGATTCTTAATAAAATGTTTAACAATTTCAGTTCCTCAACACACACGCACATGAACACAGTCTTACTTTGCGTTCAATTTCTCAAAAATGATATTAGATACCATACAGCAAATGCATTGGGAGTAAGTTCTTAAACTTTTGATATTTATCTTCTTTGGAACCACCCAGCTAATAGTTGATTTGATGATCGCTGTCCCATCTTTCGTATATATCTTCCAATATTTTACAATAGATTTCCTCTGTTCCTTGTTTACGAATAGCTTCTAATACTACAGTTATTTGCACAGAGTCGAATACCTTTTCGCAATCAACGAATATATTAATCTATGTTCTCTCTTATTTGGGTTAGTGTGCGGATGTGGTCTGTTGTTGAGAATCCACTGGGGAAGCCTGCCTGTTCTCTTCGCTGGGTAGAATCTCGAGTGTCGGAGATGTGAGTGGTGATGATTTTTGTGAACAGTTTGTTGATAATTGAAATGGATCTTTATAGGCTTTGTTGCATTTTCCCAAGCTATCGGAATTTTGCCGGTGAAAAGGAATTTGTGTTAAATATTGTCTGTTCTTAATGCTACAAATTATCTTGCTTCTATTATAAGGTTTTTATTAATGTCATCTCCTGGAGTCTCCCTCTTTTCATGTATTTTAGCGCTATTTTTAATTCCTTAGTTGTGATTCTCCGTAAATTTCTATATATAGTGTATGTATATTTATGTACTATTTCCCCCGATAATGCAGCTAGTTCCTCTCATGACCTCAAGTTTGAATACTTATTCAATAACCTCAAATCTGAATCCTGAAATTCCCTAGAATTGGGCTGAGAATCAATAAACGATCTTTTTCCTCCCTCTCCCCTCCCCCCCAAAAAAACCATCATTTACTTCCGACTCTCCTCCCTCGCAAGAAAGAATAACCAGACGATGATTGACTCCCCCATTGCTCCCATTTCCAGGCCTTCGGCGATGAGTGTGGTGGGCCGAATAACGCCCTCGGCAAGTGTGACGTCGGCCTCCTCTGCGACAAGAATATGGCCGATCCTTCCGCAGAGGGAAAATGCGTCTTTGGATAGAGAGGGGGAGTATATTCACCATTATGAAAATTGTAAACGATCGGGATAAGTACGGATGGGTGATGATACTAGAGTTGATACGTAATTGATGATGTGTAGTGGAATCCGGCTGATCACTGAGCAATCTGGAAATAAAGAGAAAAGAAATGTTGTGCTTGATGTTGAATGATCAATCCTTGACACGGATTAAGAAAACGGGGAAGACGCCCACAAGCCCCCGGTAGCCACCTGGCCGCCGCTTTGATAGTCCCGTCAACATTCATCTCTTGAGTAAATATACTTGGATGTGTACTCATAGTAGTGCAGAGCAACACTTAAACTTTAAAGTAAGAAATGTATGAAAAACAATATATTCATAGATTTACATATAAAAATATATGTATATATATATGTATATATTTTTTAATATACACACACACACACACACACACACACACACACATATATATATATATATATATATATATATATATATATATATATATATACATAAACACACTCATGTGTATATATGTGCATGTATGTGTGTGTATATATATATGTATACACACACACGAGTGTACACACACACACACACACACACAGTACCATAGCACACACACAAGTGTGTGTGCTATGGTAGAAAAAAAAACAATGAACAAACTAGATTTATTGATAATAAGACAATTGTTTTGAAATCCACT
>NC_061845.1:17084502-17089502 GCF_019202785.1 Penaeus chinensis
GTTCTTACTCATATAATTATATCTACATGTATACCTATGCTTCGTGTAACTCTCAAGTTTGATTTCTTATGACACTTTTGTATGACACCGATTACCGACGGCCATACTTTTCTTGTTTGTCTCTTTCGCTGCGGTGTCATCAATGACATGAAATTTTGAAACATTATGTAAGTACAGCCAGGAAAGTATAAGTGTTAGTGCTCTACCAATACTTTAATCCTTTGTACATAATTCTATGGTATAAAATGGGGTAAATATTGCCAACATCTAAGAAGCAAAAAGTGTGCACATGGACGTGATCAGAGAAACGAATTCTTCCGAACTACAGAAGCGCATTCAGCCATCGATGTGGAGTCTGCATTTGCCGACAAAAGGTGTCGAGTTTCCGACGAAGCAGTGAAGTTTTGCGGTGCATCTGCCGTACTCACTCCAAACTCCTCCGCAGGTTTCGTTCGGCCCCTGTAAGAAAGTAAAAATCAGTATCGTTTCTGCATTCATGTCTGTCACTACCGTTGTAGTTCTCTGCCTACACAGCACACATACACCACGACAACACTTTACCTTGGCACACTGGCACATGTTGCACATATCCACATAAGTTCCGTGGGCGCAGTTCATGCCGACGACGATGCTTTGCTCGCATCCTTGGCCTGTCCTGCTGCCGCATTCCATAGGCCCTGCGGAGGCTGCAGGAGGAAAGGGTCTCGCAACCAACAGAGGGTGCAAGGAACCAGGTCCTTGCAAAGGATTCCCAAGAACCTGTCCAGTACGGTAGAGGGAAAGGTGTGCGTTCGGTCTCTGTAAAATAATAGTCATAAAGATAATTCGGTGGTTTATGGTCAGTTGTTGCTATATCTGATTTGTTTGTTAATATGAGTATTTTTTTCAGCCTGCAATTTAGCTGTTACTGAATACCAATGTACAGCTGCGAAATGTTATTGCATGAACTTTCTATTTTAATTTATAATACAATACGATTCTCAACTCCTTGATTTATCAACCTTAAAATATACTTAATTTAACATCTAACGGAATAACACATTCTTAAGAAAGGTTTACTCCAAAGGCAATATGCAAATCAATTTCACCAAAAGACCGTACTCGGTTGCACTCATGCTTACACTCATTTTCATTTATATTTAGGATTGGTTAGTTCTTTGTCTAGACAGCACACATACACTACAACATACACTCCTCACCTTTGCACACTGGCACATATTGCACCTATCCACATATGTTCCGTGGGCGCAGCTCATGCTGTTGATGATGTTCTGCACGCAGCCTTGGCCTATCCTGCTGTTGCATCCCATAGACCCTGAGGAGACCCCAGGTAGAACGGGTCTCGTGGTGAGTAGAGGGTGCAAGGGACGAGGTCCTTCCAAAGGATATCCATGTCCATGTACATTATGGTAGAAAGAAAGGTGTTCATTTGGCCCCTGGAACATAATTGTAGTAATCATGACGCTGATAATCATAATGATAAATCGGTAGCAATGGTGGTGTGTTTATGATCTAATATTGTTGTTGATATTATTGAGATTTCTGTTTTTTATATATAATTCCACATGACTCTGAGTGTTTAGGGTCTTCAACCATTAAAAGTTTTTTTCCCTGGAAAAACACAATCTCGTTAATGTATATAGGAAAATATAGAAACAGGAAATATTTATACCTAAGATAGCAAACAAATACGTTTTATAACGAGACTGCATTCGGACGGCGAAACTCATATTTTCCTCACATGTACTCATACCCACTCATACACACATATTCAACTAATAACGTTCTCACAACAACCTATCGTAATACAAAAGCTAACTATTCACCTTGGCACACTGGCACATGTTGCACATATCCACATATGTTCCGTGGGCGCAATTCATGCCGTCGACGATCTTCTGCACGCACCCTTGGCCTATCCTGCTGTTGCATCCCATAGGCCCTGCGGAGGCTGAAGGTACAAAGGGTCTCGCGGCCATCAGAGGGTGCAGGGAACCAGGTCCTTGCAAAGGATACCCAAGCTCTTGTGTCTCACGGTAGGGAGAAAGGTCTTCGTTCGGTTCCTGTAAAAGTATAATGATAATAACAATAATGACAATATCTGTAAATGAGACTGCACAGACACAGATGTTAACCCTCATCCCAACACACACCCCTTACCTTGGCGCACTGACACTCGTTGCACATATCCACATATGTTCCGGAGGCGCATTTCATGTTGACGACTATGCTTTTCACGCATCCTTGGCCTATCCCTCTGCCGCATCCCATAGGCCCTGCGGAGGCTCCAGAAGGAAAGGATCCTTGCATAAGATTCCCATGTCCTTGTCCAATACTGCAGAGAGATTTGATCTTAAATACCATAATAGGATTTGTTTAAAAATGGTGAAGAAAAATAAATGTATTAAAAATAGTTGGACGGTATTTATTATGAAAGATAAAGGCAAGTAAAAAAAAATCTTATATAGTTTTACACCAAGAGAACTCACCTGAAGACAAAGAGGAGGCACACGGCGAGGGGAAGGACGCTGTTCATCTCGGCGAGGTCGAACCAGGAAGACCAAGTGATAGTGAACTTTTTCTTTTGGGCCTTATAAGCCTGATCATGTTACCTTCAACCCGCCCATCCCTCTGCCTTTAACCTTTTCTTCGCCTTGTAATTTACCACACTGTTGTTATATCCCCTAATTTGTTATTGATCTTGCTTCACGTGCATATCCTTGTACACGTGGATGTGTACACTCTTATTTTTCTTGTGTGTCAATCAAAAATCTTAAAACAGGATACTATACATCTTTGGACGTCTGAGTCATTGACACTCCATGACGTCATCGAGGGTGTCCCTCTGACATAAAGGAAACCACAAACATAAAGGTTAATGCTTGAACAACAGTCATATACTCCATATGTATAGGAGTGACTGTTTCTCCTACTTTGTGCATGTTAGTTTAACAAGGGATATGGATGCAAATATGACGATCACTCTAGCGTTCAGGAAAGTCTCATCCATTTGGATTGTTTTATAGATTATCCTTTTCGATATTTGACGTCTGATGGGGAGTTAAGCTTATTCGAAACGTCATGATTTATCGCTCCTAAGGTGATGCTACTGTATTTCATTTTATATGTACGTGTGTGTGTGCGTTTATGTTTGAGTATGTGGGTAAGTTCATGTTACTGTATTTCATTTTATATGTACGTGTGTGTGTGTGTTTATGTTTGTGTGTGTGGGTAAGTTCATGTTACTGTATTTAATTTTATATGTACGTGTGTGTGTGTGTTTATGTTTGTGTATGTGGGTAAGTTCATGTTACTGTGTTTCATGTGTGTGTGTGTGTGTGTGTGTGTGTTATGTGAGTTTTGTGTATGTATGAGAGAGAGAGAGAGAGAGAGGGAGAGAGAGAGAGAGAGAGAGAGAGAGAGTGAGTGAGTGAGTGAGTGAGTGATTGAGTGAGAGCGAGAGAGAGAGAAAGAGAGAGAGAGAGAAAGAGAGAGAAAGAGAGGCGATGATTATATTAATCAAAGTAATGGTAATAATAGCACTGACAATGAAATTTATCAATAAGCGTTGTGTGTGTGGTTATGTGTGTATATATATATATATATATATATATATATATATATATATGTGTGTGTGTGTGTGTGTGTGTGTGTGTGTGTGTAAATATATATATATATATATATATATATATATATGTATATATATATATATATATATATGTATATATGTAAAATAAAATATATATATATATTTATATTTATATGTAAATATATATATATATATTTACATATAAATATATATATATATATATTCATATGTAAATATATATATATATATATATATATATATATATATAGATATATATACACACACACACACGCACATCGCTTACATATGAAAAGAGTATGGAAACAATAACGATAAAAGTAATTGTAAATGCTGTGGTATGAATACACACGTTCAAAGGAATATACACGTGAAGCAATACTGAAACCCGATATGATAATCATGTAGCAAATATTCAGTTACAAGAGAAGAGAGAAATGGTAGGGGATGGAAGGGAGGGATGGGAGTGTTAAGGCTAAAACTATCTGGCTTACAAAACTCGAAAAAGAAAACACATATATGTGTATGCATATACGTGTACATATATATTTGTGTATACTTGATATCTATATCTATATCTATATCTATATATATATATTTATATTCATTTAGTTTCTTCTCTTGTCTTTATCCTTCTAGCTGACATCGGTAAATACTTTTTGGTGCATATATATATATATATATATATATTGTCTTTATCTTATATAACAAACATCTTTAGACATCTACGTTTCGCAGTGTTCTTTTTTCATAACCTCTCACGTACGGATGATAAAAAAAAAAAAAAAAATCTCTGCAGCATTAGACAAGGAGTCTCCGCAGGGCTTGTGGGATGCCGCAGGAGGATGGGCCGAGGATGCGTGTAGAGCAACGACATGAAATGCGTCTACGGAACATTTGTGAGCACGTGCAACGAGTGTTAATGGGCCAAGGTAAGGCATGCTGCATTTAGTGTATTTTTGTTTGTTTGTTTGTTTTATTTACTTTTTCTGTGTGCACTGACAAGGTTGATGAGATTATGACATTTTTGAAGCGTTTAGTGTAAGACTTTTTTTCTGTGTGCACTGACAAGATTGATTAGAATTGTACTGTACTGTTGAATAGCAATAATCCATTTTAAAAACTGAAAAATCTAATCAGTTAAAATCATTTTGAATTTAAGCTGAAAAAAACTCAACTAATAGAAATATACCTAACTGAAACAAGCTATAAAGCAGATGAAGAAATGGAGGGCCTCTCCTCTGACACCGATTCATTATCATGATTACCATCCCCGCCATCATGACGACCATTACCTTACAGAGCCCGGACGAAAGTCTTTCTCTCTCCCGTAATACACTGGGACATGGGTATCCTTTGAATTCTCCTCACCCTCTAACGGCCGCGAGATCCT
>NC_061845.1:17094502-17127002 GCF_019202785.1 Penaeus chinensis
ACACACACACACACACACAAACACATCCACACATGCAAGCACACACACACACAAACACACATACACACGCACACACTGCCACACACACACTAACACACATATATATACATTTATACAGTGTACATATATGTATATCTACATATAAATGTGTGTGTAAATATATATGCATTTGTGTGTATATATATATATACTGTATATATATATTGTATATATTTATTTATTTATTCATTTATGTAGTTACATATTTATAATCACACATACTCACACACACAAATATATATATATATATATATATATATATGCACGTATATATATATATGTATGTATGTATATGTATTTATATACATACATACATGCGCACATATACATATACTTATGCAAATATATATACACATATATATGTATATATATGTATGTATATACAGAATATATAAATATATATGCATTTGTGTGTATATATATATATATATACTGTATATATATTGTATATATTTATTTATTTATTCATTTATGTAGTTACATATTTATAATCACACATACTCACACACACAAATATATATATATATATATGCACGTATATATATATATGTATGTATGTATGTATATGTATTTATATACATACATACATGCGCACATATACATATACTTATGCAAATATATATACACATATATATGTATATATATGTATGTATATACAGAATATATATATACACACATCTGTGTTTGTATACAGATTATATATACATATTCATATACATATATATATAAATAAACATATAAATACATATATATATACATATACTTATATATATATACATATATACAAATACATATATAGATACACAGTATATATGTACACACATATACATATATAAATATATATACACATATACATATATATATACTTATATATATATACAGAATATATATATATATTTATATATATATACTTTTAACACTTGTGCCACGGCGGTAACTTCCCCTACGACACCTGCGTTTGACTTCTCAAGAATGTCGTTTTCTCGGGCTCGAGCCAGCAATCAGAGCGCAGGCATTTTTACGACTGCCCCGACGAGGAATTGAACTCGGGTCCATGAGGGTCGGAGTCCAGTGCTCTAACCACTGGACCATTGCGGCAGTGTGTATATATGTGTGTGTGTGTGTACAAGCTGAGGAACCCGTCTTCGTGCAACATTGCAGCATACAACCCCGAAACGAAATGCATACCTATTAGTCTGCCGATTTAATGAGCTTGCTTACCTGCTTACCTGGCCTGGGCTGTTTCTCTGTCCACATAAATAACAAACTAAATAATGTCTGTTGGGTAGTTTTCGCAGCCCAGTTTTATTCTTTTAGCGTTCCTAGTCTCTTTTATTAAGTCTTTTACTTGCTTTCAAGTATTCGAGCCAGGTATTTCACTTGTATTATAGATGTGATCTGGGGTTTACCACATGAAACAAGTGGCCGTACTGATTTGCGTTTCGCGAAACAATCGCGACAGTATTTTCGCACATACAAAGAATGTGTACAAAGAAAGGTAAATAAATCAGTCTGCTCCGAGACACCGACGTGTTTCTTTCTCCTTCCAAACCAAGGAACTTTACAGTGACATACCACAATCGTCACGGTTTCATACTTAAAAGATAAGCAGTTGGCTGCTCATTCTTATTCTTATATCTATTTTACGCTGGACGCCCGTTCTTAAATGCTTCACGAAGCAAATGCATATTTTCCAAATGTCTCCGTCAAGAATTAGTTGTCCACACAGTTTTAGCCGGCCAATTTAGTGTCTTAATCCAATGCCGCCGGAGAAAATTAAAAAAAAAAATGGGGAAATGTTGTGACTATTTTCTATATTTTTGTGTGAAATGTCTGCCCATAGATGGCTCTGCTAGCGCTTAGCCACAAAGGAGTCACTTAGTAGACCTTGTGACCTCACGTGATTTGAATTGGCGGGAAAAACGTATTTTTTACTAGTGCTATGAATATCGATGGTGTTATTTTTATTATAAACATTATAATTATCATAATGTTTTTTAATATTAATAACAGCAAAATAAGATAACGTAAAATATTTCGTAAATCAAAGAAAAGGGTGAACGGGCGAGACGGGCAGTACTCCTAACTGGCTCATTGGTGACTTAGTACAAGTATAGCCATCTATGTGTAAAAACAAAGAAGTACTGACAATAGGCATAGCACGTGTCTACCCGTTGTACCCGTCGGCAAGGGGTTAATTCGCATTCTTAGTCATTTTGTCTGCCATTTATATCTTCGGTGATATTTCATATTTTACTTACGTGTTTTATTATTTGGTTTTGTTTGTATTTCCATTTTACCTTCACTTTGTGGCCAGGCTTTCATTTAATCTTTACGTTAATAGACACTGTGGACCACGGGTTTTATGAACGAGCTGGCGAGGTATTACCGCTCACTTGATATCAGAACCTTTCACGGGGCCATGCTAAATGATTAGTGAAGTGGTTTCATTAACTGTAATATATATCTACGTTTAGGTGCCGATAATGCTAAAACGCCGGCCCACTTTCATAGGTGTTTCCATTTCAGTAATCAAATAATTCCAAGAAATCGTGTATGAAAAATACTCTTTAAAGCCAACGATATCTAATACATTTCATATATAAAATAATTATGCTTTCGTAAACATAACAGAATATATAAACTTTAAATTTGCATGTTTACCTTCATTACAAAATCAGTTGCACCTACACATATACAGTGGATAAACAAGAATTGACAAATGAGAATAAAAATTACAAATAAGACAGCCAAAAGTAGAGTGCAACATATACCAACTCCCTCAGAATGAATGTGAAAATACTTTTAATATATATATGTACGTATATATAAATATATATATTACATATATATGTATATATATATGTATTGCACATAGCGGGCATCTGGCTGTGGAACGGCAATGTTTGGCAGGATGTCCTAAACGCCAACAATTTTGGCACTGACGAGGAGGTTGATATGGTCGCACAGGGAGGGATTCTCCACCGATGCAAACATTAAAGGGAAGGTCATATCTACGGAAAGTAATTTTGATAATGTTAGTGGGGTTACCATATAGCTGTTAGATTTGATAATGCTATAGCTTAGTTTTCAGATGTTACTGTGACGAGACGGGAACGGTCGGGTCGGCTATGGAAAGAGACTTTGCCTACTTGTTTTTAGAGACATTGCTGGAAGAGAAGGGTGTTGTCAGAGTAAGGAGCTGTGGTGGGAAGGATCCCGAAAATCGGTCCCATTTGGCTGGCCTAGAGTGTTTAAGATTTTTGTATAGATGGGGGTAGTAGGACGGGGGCGTGTGGAAGAGGGAGTAGTGTTGAGGGAGGTGTTATGGAGAAGTGGACAATAAGGATGTAAGGTAGTAATAAGGATGAAGTAATTGATGAAGGTTGTGGGGGTAGCGTTGTTGAAGTTGAGCATGTTGGGAGAACAGAAATGTCTCCTGGGGGTTGAGTGTTGACTAGGGTGGATATTATATTAGTAGGCATTGAGGAGGGGGTAGTAGTTGTAGTGTTCGGAGCCGTGGTCAAATGAGAGCATGGGGTAAGGGAATCGGGAGTTTGAATTAGTGGGGCTAATGGTGAAGGGGCAAGCCTCATTGCCCCTAATAATGATATAACATCTTCATTGTTGGCCATGATAAGCCTGGAGTATGTTGGGGAGAGAAACAGTCTACCCCTCAGGGTCCCCTTGATGGGTAAGGGCTAGGCAACTAAGGCAGGGGAATACCGTGCCCTTGGCTCCCTCAGGCCGTTCAGGATTGGCACAGTCAGCCTTTCATCCTTTCAGCACGGCTGTCACATCTTAGGAAATGGATAGTAGAAGGGATTGGTGAAGGGATAGAAACGAAAAAGCAGGAGGGAAAAAAAGACCATGCAAAATTAGTTGAGTCGAGGGGAGTTGGGGAGTACCTCAGCATTGGGTCCCAGTCTCCGCCCCCCCCCCACCCCCCCACGGCCCCACGACAACAACGGGCAAGGGATTTGGGGATATACATGTTTGATATATTTGTGCGTAAATACATATGGATGTGTATACATATATGTATAAATATGTATATATACATATTTCTTATATGTGTAATATTAATTTATATGTATATACTCATACATATATGTATATATAAACACATGTATATATTCATATGTATATATCTATTATATATATGTACTTATTTGGTATCCATTTCGGTTTATTATTCGTCTGAAGAGGAACTCGTGAAGAGTTCGAAACGTTACGATTCATATATATTTCTTACTGTGGCTGTTTTCCTTTTCATCTTTGTGTACACATTGTTACACAATATATACACATTTATGTATACAGTATATTTGTACATATTCATAATTTTATAAACGTGTACATTGCATGTACATATATACATATTTTTTTGTTGAACAACCATTCATTACACTGTTGGATCTAGAAATATCCATATTTATTGTCGAGACGTAATTTGGCAGTACAACCCTTCATTGACTGGATGCCCTTCCTAATCAACCACGCTACCACTTATGCCACGCCGGCGAATTCATATATATATTTATATAGAGATAGAGATGTATATACGTACAAAGTATAAGTATAAATAAATGTGTGTATGTATATATATACTATGAGTAAATGTGTATCAGTTTGCGTGTATGTTTATATATACATATATATGTATGTAAATGTATATATACATATATATATGTATACATTTCCATATGAAAATATTTGTACATATATATCCATATAAATACATACATATATATCCATATGAATACATACATATATACATGTGTGTGTACAGATATATATATGTATATATACATATATATATGAAGACAAATATAGAAATAGAGACAGAGAGATAGAGACAATGACAAAGAGAGAAGACACAGAATGAGAAGAAGAGACCCACAAGGTCTGAGGACGAAAGGCGAGTCTCCCCCTCCCTATTTTTCTTTGTATCTTTCTCTTTCACCTCTCTTTTCTTTCACTTTTCCTCTTTGTCTTTCTCTTTCTCTGTATCTATCACTCATTGTCTCACCCTCTTTATTTTTCTCCTTCCCTCTATATCACGAGGAAGAAAGGCGAGTAAGAGAAAAAGATACAGCGAGTCACTTTTCTCTTATACTCAGCCCTTGTGTGTCGCCTTTCCCTCATCCTTACCTTTTGTGGGTCTATCACTTCCTCTCTTCTCTCTTTCTCTCTCCGTGTCGCTTTTCTTCGTCCACAACCCTTGTGAGACAACGATAGAAAGACAGAGTGAGAGACGGAGAGACATAGAGGGGAGGGAAGAGACCTAGAGACAAAGAGACGGAGAGCAAAAGAGAGGGGAGGGACTGACAGAAAAACGTAAAGAAAGAAATAGAGTGACAGAGAAGGGAGGGGGGGGGGGTAGAAGTGACAGACACAGACAGAGAAGGCAAGATAAGGTAGGGGGGAAGACAAAGTGAGGGACAGAGAAAGAGGGAGGGAGGGGGGGGGGGGAGAGAGCGCCACAAGGGTTGGGGACGAGCGTAAGGCGACTGTTTGAGTGAGACCCACAAGAGCCGAGGACAAGAGTAAGGAGATTGTCGTTTCGCTGGTTCTCAGCCCTTGTGGGTTTCTCTTCCTCTTCCCCTTACTCTTAATAATGATCTAATATTTGCCTACATATATATATATATATATCATCGGCCTACATGTATAAGCCGTTAATGTATATATAGATTAAAAAAATATAGATCTCTCGCTTTCTTGTCACCAGCCCTTGTGGGTTTGTCTCTTCCACTGTATCTTTCTCTTTCCTCACTGTTTGTCGGACTCTGTCTTTGTCCCTCTCTGTCTCTATTTCTCTCATAAGGGCTGAGGACGAGATAGGCGAGACTTGCCTTTCTCTCGCCCCCAGCTCTTGAGTGTCGCGTCTCTTACTTTCTCTCTGTCTGTTTCCCTCTCTCCCTCTTTTTTCATTCCCTTCTCATTCGGTTTCACTCACTCCCTTTTCTCTTTACTTTGTCTGTTTCTCTCCCACCCTCCTTCCTTCCTCTTTTTTACTCTCCCCCTTCTCCTCTCGCTCTTTCCACTTTTCTCCCCCCACCCCTCCCTATCCCTTCTCTCTGTATATAAATATATTTATAAAACCTATTCCTATGTATACATATATGCACATATATATAAAATGTCTAGTGGGAAATTTCCCCCTGTAGACCGATTCCTTGATCTCCATGCATTTGGCTCTGCCGGATTAGTTTTTAGCTGCTTCCAAGGTTCAATGGTTAATGGTTAAAAGCAAAATTAATGTGCTAGACATCTAAAGTCACGTAGCACTATAGTAAATGGTAGTGAAGGGTGGCTGATTTAGTGATTAGTTGTAAAATCTGGGCAAAGGAATTGACGAGTGAATGGGTTAAGGTCGGGTAAGGTAATGTAAAGGGGTTAGATCAAGTGAATGGTGTATATGAGTTTGAGGAAGGAAAACAGGTTGTCAAAGTAGAAAATGTCAGATTCTGTAAGGATGTCCAGTAAGTTGGGAGGTCAATGAAGGGAGGATAGGTGGAGGAAAGCAGAGGTACGGGCTGCATCAAAACATGGGCATGACAATAGAATTTGTGGAACTGAAAGAGGGACATTACATAGGGAACATAGGGGTGGATTGGATTGTAACATCAAATAGGAGTGTTAGACGGGTGTGGCCAATGCGTAATCAGGCGAGAGCCGTCTCCCGTCTGTTTCAATGAAATGGAGTTGAACAGGAGATGGATAGTTTTACAGTATGTAATTTATTAGTGTGGAGACTTGACCAGAAAGAGTGCCATCGATTATGCAAGGTCTTAAAGTGTGGGTAATCCGTGGCTGAGATACGTGAGAAATATGTCTGGTATGTGGACTTAGTGGCATAGCGTGCTGGAGTATCTGCCTGTTCATTGCCGGGGATTCCAACATGGCTGAGTACCCAGCAAAATTTGATTGTTTTATGGCGTATGGACAGGTAGAACCAGTTCTGAATCTTACAAACAAGGGGGTTGGTCGAGTGTATTGACTTCGAGTTAGTCGAGTTACGGGAGTCAGTAAACATTGTGAAAGAGGAAGAGGGGAGTATGTGTTTTAATGCAAAAAGGAGTGCATAAAGTTCTGTAGTAAGGACACTGGACTCAGGAGGAAGGGGGTATTTGAAAGTACGAGTTGGGAAGGTTACTGCAAAACCTAGCACCGGACGTGGCTTTGGAGCCATCAGTGTAAGCCATGAATACTGAAGGAATGAATGGAGAATGGTCAAGGAAGGACTAGTTATGAAACATTGTATCATTTCTGAAATGGATGAGAGGGAGGATAGAGGGATATGAATAGCAGAGTGAAAAAGTATGCCAGTCGGCTCTATCAAAGCACCAGCGTGGGGAGTTAGGAAGTGGTACATATGTAGGAGAAAGAACTGGAATAGTGGTAACTATAGGTAAAGTGGACTAGAATTGACCAGTGGAAATCTAAATGAACAAAGGGGAGCATAGAGACAAGTCAATACAAGAACAGGAATCCACGCGTGTCAAAGTGTGTGGGGCAATCTGAATTTAGAATGTCAGCTGTGGAGAGGAAGCACTCTGGAGCTCGGCCACGGGAGTTGGTGATAGAATCCTCCAAAAGAGTGGCGGCAAAGTTACCTACTATGAAGTTGGGAAATTGGATTTTCAAAAGCAACCACCTTTCCTCAAAGTCAATGGGGTGGGAAGGGGAGAAGACTGAAATCACTGTGATCCAGCCGCGAAGAAAGATACGAATAACTGTACAAGGGTTGGTTTGAAAGGGAGGTATGACATAAGGTGTTTTCTGGTTAAGTATGGACGAGACATAGTGTGGGGAAGACAAAATGGTAATTGGGGATTGGTATTGGAGGAAGTGTAAGAAAAGTTTCTTGAAGGCATATAATGGATGGGTTACAAGAGGAAAGGATATGACGAAGGTCGGGTCTGTGAGAGCAGAGACAGCGAATATTCCAATGAATGATAGTTATACTTTCGTTGATTTAGTGATAAAGATTGTAGTACGTGTTGGAAAATTTAAAAGGGAAGGAGCTAGAGGGTGGGATAAGGAGTGAGAGGGGGGATTTGGTGTTGTATCAGGAGGGGTATTAGGTGGAGGGTTTGGGGAAGGGGATAGTTGTGATATAAGGGATTCACGTGTGTATCCAGGAGAGAGTGGAAGGGATAGAGGGATGGTGGGAGGGTTAATGTAGACGGGGCTGGAGTAAGGGGGGATGGGCTGTGTTGGGAGGGTGTAGGAGGATAGGGTGTAGGGGGAATATGAGTAGGAAGAGGATGGATTTCGGCGGTCACCGAGTGTGGAGAGCAGTTGTGGAATCTGAAGGTGGATGAGTGTCAGTTTGGGATTCGATTATGTATTTTTGAATATCTTCAAGAGTTTCTGTAATGGAGTTGGTTGGGGAGTTTTGCGAGATAAAGGTTTTCTTGTGAAGGGGGGGAGGGGGGAGAAGACTGGTGTCTGTAGAGTAGGGACAAAGGAAGGTGGAGATGATTGTGAGGTAGGGGAAGAGGGGGTGGAACGTTTATTCTGTCTGTTGCAGGTAGTGCAGGGAGGGGGAGGGGAAGGTGTTGGGGCTGTAGTAGAGATTGGTGTTTGGATTTAGGATGGCAAAAGAATTTGACTGAGGGAGGTAGGAGAGAGAAGAGGGGAAGTTAGGTGGAGGGGGAGGTAAGTAGGTTTATGAGAGGGTGTAGGGGCTTTGGAGGTAGGGGGAGTGGCAGAGTGAGCGACATCTGGAGTAGGGAGTAAGAAAAACACCTATTCGGCGTGCTTCCTGTCTGGCTTCACGTAAAGTGAGTCCAAGTTTGAATCTGAGAGTTGCTACTTCAGACTCAAATTTGTAGGTGGGGCAAACTCTATAAAATACATTATGGGGGCCGCCACAGTTGGCACATGTGCATGATTGTGCAGAGCAATTTGATCGAGTATGGCCAGGTTAGACACACAGCGGGCATCTGGCTGTGGAGCGGCAATGTTTGGCTGGGTGTCGAAAACGCCATCAATTTTGGCACTGACGAGGTTTGTATGGTCGGACAGGGAGGGATTCTCCACCGAGGTAAACATTAAAGGGAAGGTCTTGTCTAATAGTAATTTTAGCAATGTTAGTAGGTTTCTTACAATGTCCTCTGGGAGGAATGGAGTAGCATTGTACTGATGTCGCATCATAGTCCGTAATTGGGCAATTTGCTGGGGTGCAAGTATTGGGGGTTGGATAGGGTTTTGCAGGGGTGGGATTACCAAATAGATCAGTAGTAACATCTGAATACCAAGCTATAGCATTATCAAATCTGACGAGACGGGAGACGGAGACTCTGACAACACCCTTCTCTTCCAGTAATGTCTCTAAAAACAAGTAGTCAGAGTAGGAAGCTGTGAGAGGGATCAAGAAAAATCGGTCCCATTTGGCTGGGCTAAATAGAGTATTTACGATTTTTGTAGAGGTAGTAGTAGAAGAGCAGGGTGTGTGGAGGGAGTAGTGGTGAGTGAAGTAATGTTATGCAGAGGTGGGAAATAAGGCTGTAAAGTATTAATAAAGGAGGATGAGGTCGAGGGAGTCTCAAGGTTGGGGGAGTTCCCCATCATTGGATCCCAGTCTTCGCCCCCTGAGCCCCTCCATGACAACAAATGGCAAGGGATTGAGGGGGGGGGGGGAGCATAGAGATGTCAATGCAAGAAAAAGATTGCGTGCAGGTTTCAAAGTGTGTGGGGCGATCTGAATCAAGAATAATGAAATAGATTGCTTGCAGGTTTCAGTGTGTGGGGCGACCTGAAATAAGAATTATTAGGTCAGCTGTGGAGAGGAAGCGTTCTAGGGACCGGCCACGGGAGTTGGTGATAGAATCGCCCCAAAGAGTGTGGCGGGAGTTACAATCACCAACTGTGAGGAAAGGTGGTTTGGAGTTGGGAAATTAGATTTTCAAAAGTAATAACGGCAATGGGGTGGGAAGGGGAGTAGACTGAAATCACTGTGATCCAGCGGCGAAGATGCGAATAACGGTGCAAGCAATTACATAACATCAAGGATTTTAATTTATTTTTGTTCATCTATTTTCTCTATCCAATTCCCTTTTTTTCATCTATCCTCTCTATAGATTTTTTCTTATCTATTCTCTCTATCCAATTCTTGAATTATCTATTATATCCGATTTCCTTTTTTTTTTATCTATTCTATCCAATTATTTTTTTATCTATTCTATCTATCCAATTCCTTTTGTTTAAATACATTCTCTATTCAATTCCTTTTTTAAGATATATTCTATCCAATTCCTTTTAGCTATTCTCTCCGATTCCTTTTATTTAATCTATTCTCTATCCAATTCCTTTTTTTTTTTTTAACTATTCTCTAATTCCTTTTATTATCTATTCCCTCTATCCGATTTTTTTTTTTTATCTATTTTCTCTATCCAATTCCATTTTATCTATTCTCCATCCGATTCTTTTTTATCTATTCTCTCTATCCGATTCCTTTTTTTTTTTTATCTATTCTCTATCCAATTCTTTTTTTTATCTGTTCTCTATTCGATTTCTTTTTTTTATCTATTCTTATCATTTTTTTTTTTTTTTTTTTATTCTGATTCCCTTTTATTTTCTCTATCCAATTCCTTTTCTTTTTAAACTATTCTCTCTCCGGTTCCTTTTTCTATCTATTTTCTTTATTCAATTCCTTTCTTTTTAAATTTATTCTCTATTCCATTTCGTTTTTTTTTTTTGTCTATTGACTTATTTTTATCTATTCTCTATCCGATTCCTTTTATCTATTCAATTCCTTTCTTTTTAAGTCTTTTCTTTATCCAATTCTTTTTTAATCGATTTTCTTATCTTTTATTTTTATCTATTCTCTATTAATTTTTTTGTTTTGTTTATTCTGATTTCTTTTTATCTAGTCTCTATCCGATTCCTTTTGTTTATCTATTTTCTTTGCAATTCTTTTTTTTTTTGTCTGATTCCTTTGTTATTTAATCCCTCGAATCGATAGAGTAGTTATAAAAAGTATTCGATTCTTTTTTTTTATCTCTATTCTCTCTATCCAATTCATTTTATATATTCTATCCTATTCCTTTTGTCTATTCTCTATTCGATTCCCATTTTCTTTATCTATTCTCTATCGATTCCTTATTTTTTTTGTAACTATTCTATCAGATTTCTTTAATTTATTCAATTATTTTTAAAATCTATTCTCTCTATCCAATTCCTTTTTTTTATTTATTCTCTATCCGATTCCTTTTTATAGCTCATTTCTATCAAGTTCCTTTCTTTATCTATTCTCTATCCAATTATTTAAAAAAAAATAAAAAAAAGGAATTTGATAGAGAATAGTTCTTAAAAAAGGAATCGGATAGAGAAGTTTTAAAACTATACTCTCTATACGATTCCTTTTTTTTATCTATTCTATTCAATTTGTTTTTGTCTATTCGGATTCCCTTTAAATTTTTCTCTATCCAATTCCTTTTTTTAATTATTCTCTATTCAATTCCTTTCTTTTTAAATCTATTCTCTACCCGATTCCCTTTTTTTTTTTTTTACTACTCTATTCAATTCCTTTTTTAAATCGATTTTCTCATCTGATTTCTTTTATTTAAAAATCTATTCGATTTTCTCATCTGATTTCTTTAATTTAAAAATCTATTCTCTATTCAATTCTTTTTTTTATTTTGATTTCTTTATATCTATTCTCTATCCGATTCCTTTTTTTAATCTATTTTTTCTAACCGACTTTTTTATCTATTCTCTATTTAATTTTTTCTTTATTTGTCTGATTCCTTTTTATTTATTCCCTCTATTTGATTCCTTTTTTTATATATATAACTATTCTATCAGATTTTTTTTATCTATTAAATTTTTTTTTTAAATCTATTCTATCCAATTCTGTATCTATTATCTCTGATTCCTTTTTTTTTTAGCTCTCTTCTATCCAGTTCCTTTCTTTTTTATCTATTCTCTATTCAATTATTTTTTTAAACTTCTATTTTAGCTATTCTCTAGTAAATTTTTATTCTATCAATTCCTTTCATCTATTATCTCTATCGATTCCTTTCTTTTTTAATTATTCTATTCTTTTTACCCAATTTTTTTTATTCTCTATCCAATTCTTTTTATTTTTCTCTATCCCATCCCTTCTTTTAACTATTCTCTCTATCCAATCCCTTTTTTTTTATCTATTCTCTCTATCCGATTCCTTTTCAGTAATCTATTCTATCCAATTCTTTTATTCTATTTTCTTTCCGATTAGTTTTATCTATTCTCTTTACCAATTCGTTTTTTTTCTCTCTCCATCGATTCTTTGTTCACTATTCTCTATCCGATCTTTTTTTTTTATCTATTCTATACAATTTCTTTTTTTAAATCTATTCTCTCAATTCGATTCCTTATTTTTATAATTCTATATCATTTTCTTTTTTTTAATCTATTTTGTCTATTGACTTTTTTTTACTTATTTTATGGATTCTCTTTATTTGATCCCTCATGTTTATTACTTTCTTTATCCGACTTGGTTTTTTTTTTTTAATTCATTTTTTTTTTTTATCCGATTCCCTTTTCTTTTTTTTCTCTATCGATTCCTTTTTTTATCTGTATTTACTTCTTCGATTTTTTTTTTTTTTTTTTAAATTACATAACATCAAGCATTTTCATTTTTCTTCATCTATTATCTTTATTCGATTCCTTTCTTATTTATTCTCTATCCATTACTTATTTTTAATCTAGTCTCAACCCAATTCCTTTTTTTTAATTTGTTGTCTGAATCCGATTCCTTTATATATATATTGTCTGTTTCGGATTCCTTTTTTTTTTTTCTTTTTTTTTTTTAACTTTTCTCTTTCCGATTCCTTTTATTCTATGTTATTTTTTAAAGCAATTACATATAACAAGCATTTTTCTCAACTTGATTTTTTTTTTTTTTTTTTTTTTTTTTTTTTTTTTTTTTCTGCTATGCAAAGATTTGTCGTGAAAATTGCACAGTTGTATGTTGCTTTGCTTGATTTTGTGTGTTGTGTGTGCTTGTGTTTACTTGCGTGCGTTGCTGTGTGCGTGTTTGGGAAAAGAAAGAGGAAGAAAGAAAAGAAAGAGGAAGAAAAAAAGAAAGAAAAGAGAGAAAATTCCTTCCAAGGGTAGTCATAAAACCGAGGTAATAATCTTTATTAGGATGATAACTGTATCATTACCAATAATTATAACAATAACACCAGCTACAATAATATAGTGATAACACCAGCTACAATAATATCTTTAAAATGGTAACAGTAACAAAAAAATATATAATGATAATAATTATAATGAAAAAGAAGAAAACGGCGTGCGTTATTGTGTGCGTGTTTGGAAAAGAAAAGAAAAGAAAGAGGAAGAAAGAAAGAAAAGAGAGAAAATTCCTTCCAAGGGTAGTCATAAAACCGAGGTAATAATCTTTATTAGGATGATAACTGTATCATTACCAATAATTATAACAATAACACCAGCTACAATAATAATAAATATAGTGATAACACCAGCTACAATATCTTTAAAATGGTAACAGTAACAAAAAAATATATAATGATAACAAGAATAATGATAATGATAATAACAATTACAAAGACAATGATAATAGTAATAATAACATAGCACAACAGTGTTAATGGCAATAATAATAGTAATAATAACGAAAACAATAACATTAACAGTAATAATAAAAATAAAGGTAAAAATATTCATAATACTAATATTAATAATAACACTTATAGTAAATTATATATACATACCCCGCCTACATAAATATATATATAAATATATATGTATATACATTCATACTACACATTTACGTATATATAAATACATAAATATATGTAGATATTTACAGATTTATACATTTGTTCAAATATATAATTTATGTATATACATATTATATTTATATATTTATATATTTATATATTTATATATTTATATATTTATATATATATATTTATATATATTCATACATATTTATTTTTTTTACATTTATTTATATTTATATATATAAATATATATATATTTTTATATATAAAATATATTTATATATATATTCTTATATATGTATATGAAAATGTATATATACTGATGTATGTAAATGTTAAAATATATATGTACTCATGCATACACATATCTGTAAATGTGTATATAGCTGTGTACCTCTATATATATATACATATGTATGTCTATATGTATGCTTATATATGTATATATTTATCTATACGTATGTGTGCGCGTATACGAATGTATATGTGTATGTATATATATACATACAAATATTTATACTTAAGTATAAATATTTGTATGTGTATGTATATATATATATATATGTGCATGTGTATATATATGTATATATTTGTAATTTCATTTCTTACTGTGGCTGTTTTCGTTTCATCTTTGTGTACACGTTACTGTGTTTGTGTTTGTGTCTGTGTACACGTTACTGTGTTTGTGTTTGTGTCAGATATGTAAATATATAAATGTAAATGTATATGTATATGTATATGTATATGTATATGTATATGTATATGTATATGTATATGTAAATGTAAATGTAAATGCATATACATATGTATGTGCATATGTATGTGTGTATGTATGTGTGAATATTATATATATGTATATATAAGTATATGTATACACATAAACATGAATATGAATATATTTTTAGTCATTAGAACAATTCCCAGCTTTTCAATCGCGAATGTTAAACGACTCAAATAACATGAAATTTCAACCTCACAGCCTCATGCAATTTTAACATTAACATATTTCTCTGGAAAATTTATGTTGCAAGGCTAGATTCCCGCGAAAATGAAATTAGTTGGTGGTGATAGTGATGGTGATGACGATAGTGATGGTGGTGGTGATAGTGATGGTGATGGCGATAGTGATGGTGGTGGTGATAGTGATGGGGATGACGATAGTGATGGTGGTGGTGATAGTGATGGGGATGACGATAGTGATGGTGGTGGTGATAGTGATGGTGATGACGATAGTGATGGTGGTGGTGCTGATCGTGATGGTGGTGGTAGCGATACTGATGATGACGATAGTGATGGTGGTGTTGATCGTGATCACAATCACCACCATTTCTATCACCACCAACATCACAATCATCATTGATGGTGGTGGTAATGATGGTGGTGGTGGTAATGGTGGTGGTGGTAATGGTGATGGTAATGATGGTGGTGGTGGTAATGGTGGTGCTGGTGGTGGTAATGGTGGTGGTGGTGGTGGTAACGATGGTGGTGGTGGTGGTAATGATGGTGGTGGTAATGATGGTGGTGGTAATGATGGTGGTGGTAATGATGGTGGTGGTGGTGGTAATGGTGGTGGTGGTGGTAATGATGGTGGTAAGGATGGTGGTGGTGGTAATGGTGGTAGTGGTAATGATGGTGGTGGTGGTGGTGGTGGTAATGATGGTGGTGATGGTGATGGTGATGGTGGTGGTAATGATGGTGGTGGTAATGATGGTGGTGGTGGTAATGGTGGTGGTGGTGGTAATGGTGATGGTGGTGATGGTGATGGTGATGGCGATGGTGGTGGTGGTAATGGTAGTGATTGTGGTAATGGTGGTAATGATGGTGGTGGTGGTAATGATTGTGGTGATGGTGGTGGTGGTAGTAATGAGGTGGTGGTGGTAATGATGGTGGTGGTTGTGGTAATGATGGTGATGGTGGTGGTGGTGGTGGTAATGGTGGTGGTGGGTGTGGCAATGATGGTGGTGATGGTGGTGGTAGTAATGGTGGTGGTGGTAATGGTGGTGGTGGTGGTGGTGGTTATGGTGGTGGTGGTTATGGTGGTGGTGGTTATGGTGGTGGTGGTTATGGTGGTGTGGTTATGTGGTGGGTGTGATGGTGGTGTAGATGGTGGTGGGTGGTGGTGGTAATGATGGTGGTGATGGTGGTGGTGGTAATGATGGTGGTGATGGTGGTGGTGGTAGTATGGTGGTGGTGGTGGTAATGGTGGTGGTGGTGGTAATGGTGGTGGTGGTGGCGGTAATGATGGTGATGGTGGTGGTAATGATGGTGGTGGTGGTAATGATGGTGGTGGTGGTGGTGGTGGTGGTGGTGGTGATGGTGGTGGTGGTGGTGATGGTGGTAATGGTGGTGGTGAAGGTGATGGTGATGGTGGTGGTAATGGTGGTGGTGGTGATGGTGGTAATGGTTGTGTTGGTAATGGTGGTGGTGGTGATGGTGGTGGTAATGGTGGTGGTGGTAATGGTGGTGGTGGTGGTGGTGGTAATGGTGGTGGTGGCAATGATAGTGGTGTTAATGATGGTGGTGGTAATGATGATGGTGATGGTGGTAATGGTGGTGGTGGTAATGATGATGGTGATGGTGGTAATGGTGGTGGTGGTGGTGATGGTGGTGGTGGTAATGGTGGTGGTGGTGGTGGTAATGGTGGTGGTGGTGGTGGTAATCGTGGTGGTGGTGGTGGTAATGGTGGTGGTGGTAATGGTGGTGGTGGTGGTGGTAATGGTGGTGGTGGTGGTGGTAATGGTGGTGGTGGTGGTGGTAATGGTGGTGGTGGTGGTGGTAATGGTGGTGGTGGTAATGGTGGTGGTGGTGGTGGTGGTGTTGGTAATGGTTGTGCTTCGGGCACGGCGAAAACCAAAATGGGAAGGAGAGATAAGATTGTGGGATTCAAGATACCACATTAAGCGGAAGTTAACCATTCGCTCTACCAGTTTGCATAAACAGCTAGTTAGTGCGATGGGGCGATAGTCTTTAGGGAGGGTACCCGATTTATTGGGTTTCAGGAAGGGGAAGATAAGAGCTTCTCGCCAATGAGAAGGAAAATTTCCTGATGTCCATATGTGGTTGTAACTTGTTAATAGGAAGGATAAGGAGGAAGATGGGAGTTGTGGGAGCATACGGTAGTGAATACCGTCAGGGCCTTCATGAGTGTTGCGGCACGAGTTTAGGGCAGCACTGAGTTCAGAGGAAGAAAAGGGAGCATTATAGGACTCAGCAGAGGATAGGGTGAAGATAATGGGGGTACGTTTCCTGATGGTTTTAATAGAAGGGAAGTGTGGAGAAAGGTGAGAGCCACTACTGACCTGGCTGAAATAATACCCAGTTCATTAGCGACTTCGGGAGGATCAGAGATGAGGGTATCTCGAATATGGAGGACG
Organism: Penaeus chinensis; assembly: GCF_019202785.1. Taxonomy (NCBI): domain Eukaryota; kingdom Metazoa; phylum Arthropoda; class Malacostraca; order Decapoda; family Penaeidae; genus Penaeus; species Penaeus chinensis. The sequence continues at coordinate 17,111,664 of NC_061845.1, forward strand.
GGGGGGATGTTTGCCTGATAGTTTATGGATCCGGCGCCAAGCATTTGAGATATGGATCCGGCGCCAAACATTTGAGATAGAAGTAGAGGATGTAATTGAGGAAACATAGTTTCACCACCTATTTGTTTTACTATTTCGGATTATACGAAGACAGGCAGATGCTCTTTTAAAGGATAAGAGCTGATAATTGATTAGGGTACCTCGTTTGTAGCGGTAACTGTTCCAGGCTGCACGTTTTACACGGAGTGCTTTAGTGCAATCAGAATTCCACCATGGAACACATTTGGAGGTATAGGGTCTTGAGGTTCGAGGGATAGCTGCATGGGCAGCTTTTAGGACTGTAGTTATGAAAAATTCTATAATTGCTGATACGGATGAGAGGGAGGATGGAGGGGTATGAATAGTAGAGAGTGAAGTGAAAGTATGCCAGTCAGCTCTATCAAAGCACCAGCGTGGGGAGTTAGGAAGTGGTACATATGAAGTAGGAGAAAGGAGGACTGGAAAATGGTCACTATATGGAAAGTGGTCTAGAACTGACCAGTGGAAATCTAAATGAAGAGAAGGGGAGCATAGAGGTCAATACATGAAAAAGACTGCGTGCGTGTATCAAAATATGTGGGGCGATCTGTATTTAGAAGCACTCTAGAGCTCGGCCACGGGTGTTGGTGATAGAATGTTTTCAAAAGCAACGAAGTTAATGGGCTGGGAAGAGGAGAAGTAGACTGAAATCACTGTGATCCAGTGGCAAAGAAAGATACGAATAACTGTACAAGGGACAGTGGTTTGAAAGGGAGGTATGACATAAGGTGTTTTCTAGTTGATAAGTATGGACGAGACATAAAGGGAGTGTGGGGAAGAAACAAAATGGTAATTGGGGATTGGTATTGTAGAATGTGTAAGAAAAATTTCTTGAAGGCATATAATGTATGGGTTATAAGAGGAGAGGATATGACGGAGGTCAGGTCTGTGGGAGCGGAAACCCCAAATGTTCCAATGAAGGATAGTTATACTTTCGTTGATTTAGCAATAACGATTGTAGTACGTGTTGGAGAATTTGAAGGGGAAGGTGCTAGAGGGTGGGATAAAGAATGAGGTTGGGGAGGTGGTGTTGTATCAGGAGGGGTGTCGGGAAGTAGAGGGTTTGGGGAAGAGGGTACTTGTGACATGAGGGATTCACGTGCGTATCCAGGAGGGAGTGGAAGGGATAAAGGGGATGGTGGGAGGGTTAATATAGGTGGGGCTGGAGTCGGGGGGGGTGGGTTTTGTTGGGATGGGGTAGGATTGGGTGTGGGGAGAATATGAGTAGGAGTAAGATGGATATCGGCAGTCACTTTGAGTGTGGAGGGAGCGGGAATTGTAGAATTTGAAGGTGGATGAGTATTAGTTTGGGACTCTTATTATGTAGTTTTGGATATCTTCAAGAGTTTCTGGAATGGGGTTGGTTAGGGAGTTTTGTGAGATAAAGGTTTTCTTGTGAGGGGGGGAAGAGAAGTCTGGTGTCAGAATAAACATTCCACCCCCTCTTCCCCTACCTCACAATCACCTCCACCTTCCTTTGCTCCTATTTTTCAGTCTGCTGCGGGTAGTGCGGGGAGGGAGAGGGGAAGGTGTAGGGGCTGTAGTAGAGATTGGAGTATCAGGATTTAGGATGGTAAAAGAATTTGACTGGGTAAAAGAATTTGACTGGGTAGAGATTGGATTGTCTGGGTTTAGGATGGTAAAAAAAAATTGACTGGGGAAGGTAGGAGGTAGAAGAGGGGAAGTTAGATGGAGGGGGGTTAGGTTTAGGAGAGGGTAGGAGCTTGGGAGGTAGTAGGGGGTAAGAGAAAAGCCTCGTCGACGTGCTTCCTGTCTGGCTTCATGTAGAGTGAGTCTGAATCTGAGAGTTGCTACCTCAGACTCAAATTTGTAGGTGGGGCAGCCTCTATAAAATACATTATGGGGGCCGCCACAGTTTGCACATGTGCATGATTGTGCAGAGCAGTTTGATCGAGTATGGCCAGGTTGGGCACATAGCAGGCATCTGGCTGTGGATTGGCAGTGTTTGGCTGGGTGTACCAAATGCCAACAATTTTGGCACTGATGAGGAGGTTGGTATGGTCGGACAGGTAGGGATTCCCCACCTATGTAACCATTAAAGGGAAGGTCATGTCTACGGAAAGTAATTTTGGCAATGTTAATGGATTTCTTACGATTTCCTCTGGGAGGAATGGAGTAGCATTGCACATATGTTGCACCGTAGTCTGTGAGACAGGCGAGTAAGTCTTCTCCACAATCTGACCATTCTTTGTCATAGATTGGACAATCTGTTGGGGATGATTAATGGTTAATGGTTAAAAGCAAAATAAATGTGCTAGACATCTAAGGTCATGTAGCACTATAGTAAATGGTAATGAAGGGTGGTTGAGTTAGTGATTAGTTGTCAAAGTTGGGCAAAGGAATTGACGAGTAAATGGGTTAAGGTTGGTTAAGGTAATGTATAGGGGTTAGATCAAGTGAAGGATGTATATGCATTTGAGGAATGAAAACAGGTTGTCAAAGCAGAAAGTGTGAGAAGTTGTGGGTGGGATCACGAAAATCGGTCCCATTTGGCTGGGCTAAATAGATTATTTAAGAATTTTGTAGAGATGGGGGTAGTAGAAGGACGGGGGCATGTGGCAGAGGGAGTAGTGTTGAGGGGCGTAGTGTTATGGGGAGGTGGACAATAAGGTTGTAAGGTAGTAATAAGGGAGGATGGGGTAGTTGATGAAGAAGGTTGTGGGGGTATAGTTGTTGAAGTTGAGCATGTTGGGAGTAGAAATGTCTCCTGGGGTGTTGATTAGGGTGGATACTGTACTAGTCGGCATTGAGGAGGGGGTATTAGTTGTAGTGTTCAGAGCCATGGTCAAAGGAGAGCTTGGGGTCAGGGAATCGGGCGAGTTTGAATTGGTGGAGCTATTTCATGAAGAGGCAATTGCCTCTAATAATTGTATGGTTAATGGTTAATGGTTATTAATTGTTGGCCACCCCTCAGGGTCACTTGAGGGGTAGGGGCTAGACAACTAAAGCAGGGGAATACCGTGCCCATGGCTCCCTCAGGCCGTTCAGGACTGGCACAAAGTCAGCCTTTCATCCTTTCAGCACGGCTCTCACACCTTAGGAAGTGGATAGTAGAAGGGGTTGGTGAAGGGACAGAAAGGAAAAAGTAGGAGGGGGAAAAAAAAAGACCATGCAAAATTTGTTGAGTCGAGGGCTGAGTCCCAAGGTTGGGGAGTTCCCCAGCATTGGGTCCCAGTCTCCGCCTCCTAAGCCCCCCCCACGACAACAACGGGCAAGGGATTGGGGGGGAATCTGTTGGGGAGATAGAGACAGTTCCGATGCAAGTATTGAGGATTGGATGAGGTTCTGTTAGGATGGGATTACCACATAGATCAGTTAGTTTTGTTTATGCTATAGCTTGGTTTTCAGTTGTTACTGTGACGAGACGGGAGTAGTCGGGTTGGCTACAGAAAGAGACTTTGCCTACTTGTTTTTGGAGGCATTGTTGGAAGAGGAGGGTGTTTATAGTATGGAGCTGTGGGAGGGATCACGAAAAATCGATCCCATTTGGTTGGGCTAAATAGAGTATTTCGGATTCTTGTAGAGATGGGGGTAGTAGAAGTGCGGGGACGTGTGGAGGGGTAAGGACCAGGTATGGCAGGGGAATACCGTGCCCATGGTTCCCTCAGGCCGTTCAGGACTGACACAAAGTCAGCCTTTCATCCTTTCAGCACGGCTCTCACACTTTAGGAGGTGGATAGTAGAAGGGATTGCTGAAGAAACTGAAACGAAAAGTATGAGTGGGAAAAAAGACCATGCAAAATTAGTTGAGTCGATGGCTGAGTCTCCCAAGGTTTAAGAGTCCCCCATTATTGGGTCTCAGTCTCCGTCTCCTAAGCCCCCCCCCCCCCCACCACACACACTACAACAACGGGCAAAGGATTGGGGGAGGCTATTTACCTGGAATGCATGGAATATTTATATAATTCAAAATGAATGGTCAGGATCATTCTACCACTAAATACGAATGTTCGGAATCACACTACTCATCACTAGAAATGATCATGACCTCACTTACCATTCATGAATGCACACACACACATACACACACACACACTACATATGTATATACATAAACATGTACATAAACATGTGTATATATGTCTATAAAGGTATATTTATGTATATATATATACTTGTGCATATGTATACATATATACATTTCTGCCACCAACGATGCGCTGTTTGACGAACTCATGTACTTGACCATAACCTTACTGCCTTCACTAAGTATTTCTGTTTTCACCTTTAACTACAGCTATCCTTGGTCTAAACTTTCTAGTCAATTTTTTAACTCCTTGATAAAGATCTTTAATCGAGTTTGTTACTGCATTCGATTCAATTTTCTTTGAATGTTATTTATATGGTTTACGTTGTCTTTCCTTAGTAACCTTTGTACTAATGAATTCTACTGCTTGTAAGCATCAGTTCCGTCTATATTATTAGATTTCATTTGTCTTCTTTTTCAATTTCGACTAAGGTGTCAGCTGATATCCAACTTTTCCGAGAATTTCTTTTCATAATTGTTGCTTTTGCTGATTGAAGTATTGTGTGTTTACTCAAGGTTCTTTCTTTGCTCGCAATTCCTGCACTAGACGCCAGGCATACTCTACAGTAGCTAGAAATCAATTGCACTGAAAATGCCTATCGCTGAATCCACTGCCTTGCTGCCAGCAGCTTCACCGTAACCCAGGTATGGGGAGCTGGTAGGGTACTATCCTTGCTCAAGGGAACCCCAGGGTGCAATTTAAGGTCATACCCAGGACACAAACATATAATATAATAGTATAAATATGTAAACATTATGAATGTGTCTGTGTTTATATATATACATTAAATACATCTATATATATCATGTACATACACATGTGTATATATACATATATAGATATATACATAATATATAATACATGTGTTTATACATAAAAATCGTGTATTTACGCATTATTACTTATATCTATAAATATTTATACTGTGTATATTTACATACATTATATGTAAATATAACTTAATATATATATAGGCTAATATGTATATATTATGTATGTGTGAATATATATAATGTACATATATATACATAGTAAATATATACACTATGATATATATTATACATACAGTATGTGTATATATATTGTACATATATATACGCAGTATGTATACATACACAATATATATGTATATATATACAGTACGTATACATATGTATGTATATACAGAGTAGATATATATACACAACATATATATATATTACATATATAATATATATACAGTACATATAGTATATATACACATTATATGCATATATGTATATAGTTAATGTATAACTATTTATCTATCAATCAAGGAAACCATGAATGAGGATCACCGATTGTTTCTTGCAAAGGGAGTGAAGTCACCAACTGACACTTGCAATCGGTGACCAATGGAGTGTAATGTAAATTAAGAAAAATCACATTTTTCATCAAATTCAACGAATTCAGTATATAAACCATATTCTTATCGCAAGAGGACTGGTATTTTAGAAAGAAAATTGACAGAAATCGCTTATTAACACGAGATCAAAACCCAAAACCGTGGCAGGTGAAAATAGTACATTTCATTTACGCAACATAGTATAGACAAATCAAAATATATGTTGACAATTTAAAGGTGCTTGTGAACTATATATATTTATATATACATTTATTAATGTATATATAATCATATATATACACAAACGCACAAACATATATAAGAATATATATATAGAAGTACACACATATATGTACTTCACTAGGCTTTTATACTGGGGCGGCTAACAAATGATCACTCCCCAGGGGAGTAGTTGATTAGGTAATCATTGTTAGAGGTCCTCAAACCATCATATCGATGATAGACTCATCCACTGTGTGCATGAATGCGGGCAGTGCATGCCCGCGCGCGCACACATAAGCGCGTGTATATAGACACAAAAGATGCCCGCGCGCGCACACATACATACGCGCGTGTATATAGACACAAAACACATACATACATACGTGTGTATATATATATATCAAGTATACATATATATATCACATATGCATGTATGCATATATGTACACACACACATACATGTGTATGCGTGCGTGTGCGCGTGTGTGCGTGTTTGCGTGCGCTTGTTTAAATATACATATACACATACATGTACAAATTGTACATATATATGCATATACATAAATAAATATATATACATATATATGTATGTTAGATACATATATGTTATATACATATATATGTATGCTATATACATAAAATGTGTATCGCTCAAGGATACCACGAGTTAAGATTTAAATATATATATATACATATATACATGCATATATATACATATATACGCATATTCATAATATATACGTATATACATATATATACGTAATATACATATATAGACATAAATATATGTATATACATATATATGCATATATATACACATATACGCACATATATACATATATAAGCATATATATATATATATATATATATTTACGCATAACATTGTGTGTATATACATACACATATAGGCATCTACATATGTACGTATATATATCCTATAGGCATCTACATATGTACGTATATATATCCTATAGGCATCTACATATGTACGTATATATATCCTATATGTCTATATACCTATATGTGTATATATAATGTATAAAGGCATTATATATATGCGTAAATATATTTATATATAATATATTTACGCATATATAAATATATATAAGCATATTTATATATATACGCATATATAAAAATGCATATATATATATGTATATATGTATAAATTTATATGTATATATGTATGTATATGCGTTATAGTAGAATATTATGTAAATTAAGGACACAGTATACAGAAAAATCAAAATATATGTTGACAATTTAAAGGTGCTAGTGAACTATACATATTTATACATATATATGATTTATAAATATATGTATTTAAAAGATGTATACACAAACGCACAAAAATATCTATAATATATATATATAGAAGCACACATATATGCACTTCACTTGGTTTTAATACTGGGGCGGCTAACAAATGATCATTCCCCAGGGGAGCAGTTGGTTAGGTAATCATTGTTAGTGGTCCTCAACCCCATCATATCGATGATACTCATCCACTGTGTGTATGAATGCGGGCAGCGCATGCCCGCGCGCGCACACATACATACGCGCGTGTATATAGACACAAAACACATACATACACGTGTATATATATATATCTCAAGTATACATATATATATCACATATGCATGTATGCATATATGTACACACACATACATGTGTATGCGTGCGTGTGCGCGTGTGTGTGCGTGTTTGCGTGCGCTTGTTTATATATACATATACACATACATGTACATATATATATGCATATACATACATAAATATATATACATGTAAATACATATATATACATATATGTTATATACATAAAATGTGTATCTCTCAAGGATACCACGAGTTAAGATTTAAATATATATATACATATAAAGATGCATATATATACAAATATATACATATATACGCATGTTCATAATATATACGTATAGATATACACAAATATACGTAACTTACATATATAGACATAAATATATGTATATATACATATATATACGCATATATATACATATATACGCACATATATACATATATATGCATATATATACACATATACGCACATATATACATATATATAAGCATATTTATATATATATATATTTGTTAGTGGTCCTCAACCCATCATATCGATGATAGACTCACCCACTGTGTGCATGAATACGGTCAGCTCGCGCGCGCGCGCATACTTGCGTGTAGACACAAAACACATACATACATACACGTGTGTATATATATATATCTCAAGTATACATATATAAATCACATATGCATGTATGCATATATGTACACACATACATGTGTATGTGTGCGTGCGCGCGTTAGTATGCGTGCGTGTGCGCGTGTGTAAGCGCGTTTGCGGGCGTTTGTTTATATATACATATATACATGCAAGTACATATATATGCATATACATACATAAATATATATGCATGTAAATACATATATATGCATATATATGTATATATATACATAAAATGTGTATCTATCAAGGATACCACGAGTTAAGATTTACAAAATTTAAAATTCAAGAAAAAAAAATCCAACAGTGTGTAAAGTAAATTAAGAACAATCTTAATTTTCACCAAATTTTCCTGTAATGTAACCAATAGGAAACATTCTAAAAAAACTAAAGTGGTAACAATGGTATTTAAAGAGTAAAGTTTACATAAATGGAGTATTAATGTAAGCTCAAAACCCAAGCGTCATCAGTGTAAAATGCTAGCAGGTCAAAACAGTACATTTAATCTACGTAATATTGCATATAGACAAATCAAAACACGTGCTGACAATCTCAAGGTGTTCGTGAATGAATGTCAAAATAACAAAATGCAAATCATTAACACATGTAAAAATCAAGGAAAACTAGGAAGCCATATCCACTGTCTGAGGCTCACAAAGGTGTGTATCTCTAAATATGTAATACAATTATATAAATATGTAAATATTATGAATATTTGTGTCTGTGTTTATATATAACTTAAATATATATATATATATATATACTGTATAACTATTTATCTATCAATCAAGAAAAAAATGAATGAGTTCGATTTACAAACATTTAAAATCCAAGAACATTCTGAATTTTCATCACGTTTAACAAAATCTCGTAATGTAAATCAGATGCTTATCACAAGAGAAAACATTATACATTATACATTAGAAGTAACAATGACATTTTTATAGGAAAATTCACATAAAAGGCGTATTAATGGGAGATCAAAAGCCAAGTTTCCTCAGTGCAAAAAGATGGTAGGACAAAATGGTCCATCTACTGTTCATATTGTATATAGACGTACATGTTAAGCATCAAAAGGTGCTAGTGATTTAACTATCATGTCAGAACACAAACCGCTACCCATAAAAAACATCTAAAAACAAAGGAAAAACGAGCCAGTCACATCCATCGTCTGAGGATCACCGATTGTTTCTTGCAAAGGGAGTGAAGTCACCGACTGATACTTGCAATCGGTGACCAATGGTGTCATGTAAATTAAGAAAAATCACAATTTTCATCAAATTCAACGAATTCAGTAAGTAAGCCATATTCTCACCACAAGAGGAAAACATTATACAGGGAAACTTAAGGTGGTGACTGGTATTTTAAAAGGAAAATTAACAGAAATCGCTTGTTAACACGAGATCAAAACCCAAAAACGTGGCAGGTGAAAATAGTACATAACATAGTATAGTATAGACAAATCAAAATATATGTTGACAATTTAAAGGTGCTAGTGAAACAGTATACATATTTATATATATACATTTATAAATATATGTATATATAAGCATATACTGTATACACAAACGCACAAACATATATATAAGCATATATATATATATATATATATATATATATATAGTAGCAAACACATTTATGTGCTTCACTGGGTTTTTTATACTGGGGCGGCTAACAAATGATCTTGCCCCAGGGGAGTAGTTAGTTAGGTAATCATTGTTAGTGGTCCTCAACCCACCATCATATCGATGATAGACTCATCCACTGTGTGCATGAATGCGGGCAGCGCATGCTCGCGCGCGCACACATACATACGCGCGTGTATAGACACAAAACAAATACATACATACGCGCGTGTATAGACACAAAACACATACATACATACGTGTATATATATATATCTCAAGTATACATATATATATCACATATGCATGTGCATATATGTACACACACACATACATGTGTATGCGCGTGTGTGTGCGTTTGCGTGCACTTGTTTATATATACATATACACATACATGTACATATATATGCATATACATACATAAATATATATACATGTAAATACATGTATATACATATATGTGTTATATACATAAAATGTGTATCTCTCAAAGATACCACGAGTTAAGATTTAAATATATATACATATATACATGCACATACATATATACATGTATATATATACATATATACGCATATTTATATATAGGTATAGATATACATATACATATATACGCATATTTATAACATATACGTATAGATATACATATATATAATATACATATATAGACATAAATATATATATACATATATATACGCATATATATATAAATACGCACATCTATACATATATATGCATATATATACACATATATACGCATATATATACATATATAAGCATATATATATACATTTTTTTTTTTTACGCATAACATTGTGTATATATTTACACATATAGGCATCTATATATAGGTATAGACATATATATAGGTATATATATAGATATATATGTATATAGGATATATATAAGTACTTATGTATATACATGTCTATATAATGTATAAAGGCATATATATAAATATATATATACGCATATTTATATATATACGCATATATATAAATGCATATATATATATGTATATATGTATAAATTTATATGTATATGTTTGTATATGCGTTATAGCAGAATATTATGTAAATTAAGGACACAGTATACAGACAAATCGAAATATATGTTGACAATTTAAAGGTGCTATTGAACTATACATATTTATACATATCATTTGTAAATATATGTATATAAAATATATATACACAAACGCACAAAAATATCTATAACATATATATATATATAGAAGCACACACATATATGTACTTCACTGGGTTTTTTATACTGGGGCGGCTAACAAATGATCCCTCCCCAGGGGAGTAGTTGGTTAGGTAATCATTGTTAGTAGTCCTCAACCCATCATATCGATGATAGACTCACCCATTGTGTATGAAGTTGGTCAGCTCGCGCGTGCGCGCGCGCACACACAGACACACACGTGGGTGTAGACACAAAACACATACATACATACGTGTTTATATATATATATATATCTCAAGTATACATATATATATCACATATGCATGTATGCATATATGTACACACACATACATGTGTATGTGTGCGTGCGCGCGTGTGTATGCGTGCGTGCGCGCGTGTAAGCGCGTTTGCGGGCGTTTTACATACATGTACATATATATGCATATACATACATAATTTTATATGCATGTAAATACATATATATACATATATATGTATATATGTATATCATATACTTAAAATGTGTATCTATCAAGGATACCACGAGTTAAGATTTACAAACTAATTTAAAATTCAAGAAAAAAAAAAATCCAACAGTGTGTAAAGTAAATTAAGAACAATCTTAATTTTCACCAAATTAAACAAATTTTCCAGTAATGTAACCAATAAGAAACATTATAAAAATGGTATTTTAGGAGTAAATTTACATAAATGGAGTATTAATGTATCAATCAAGAAAACCATGAATGAGTTAGATTTATAAACATTTAAAATCCAAGAAAAAAAATAAATGGTGTGAAATAAATTCAGAACATTCTGAATTTTCATCACGTTTAACAGAATCTCATGTAATGTAAATCAGATGCTTATCACAAGAGAAAACATTATACATTATACATTAGAAGTAACAATGACATTTTTATAGGAAAATTCACATAAAAGGCGTATTAATGGGAGATCAAAAGCCAAGTTTCCTCGGTGCAAAAAGATGGTAGGACAAAATGGTCCATCTAATGTTCATATTGTATATAGACGTACATGTTAAGCATCAAAAGGTGCTAGTGATTTAACTATCATGTCAGAACACAAACCGCTACCCATAAAAAACATCTAAAAACAAAGGAAAAACGAGCCAGTCACATCCATCGTCTGAGGATCACCGATTGTTTCTTGCAAAGGGAGTGAAGTCACCGACTGATACTTGCAATCGGTGACCAATGGTGTGTCATGTAAATTAAGAAAAATCACAATTTTCATCAAATTCAACGAATTCAGTAAGCCATATTCTTATCAAAAGAGGAAAACATGGGTCGCAAATTAACACAAGATCAAAACCCAAAAACGTGGCAGGTGAAAATAGTACATTTCATTTACATAACATAGTATACAGACAAATCAAAATAAATGTTGACAATTTAAAGGTGCTTGTGAAGTATGCATATTTATATATATACATTTATAAACATGTTTATATAAGCATATATATACACAAACATATATATAAGAATATATATATATATAAAAGCACACATATACATGTCCTTGACTGGGTTTTTATACTGGGGCGGCTAACAAATGATCCTTCCCCAGGGAAGTAGTTGGTTAGGTAATCCTTGTTAGTGGTCATCAACCCACCATATCAATGATAGACTCAACCACTGTGTGCATGAATGCGTGCAGCGCGCGCACGCGCGCACGCACGCACACACACACACGTGTATGTAGACACAAACACATACATACATGTGTGTATATATATATATATATCTCATGTATACATATATATATCACATATGCATGTCTGTATATATGCACACATACATATATGTGAATGCGTGCGTGCGTGTGTGTGTGCATTTGCGAGCGTTTGTTTATATAAACATTTATTCACACATGTACATATATATACACATATACATACATGTACATATATATACATATTCATACATATATATATAATGTAAATACATATATATATGTACATATATATTATATAAATAATATGTGTATCTATCAAGGATACCACGAGTTAAGATTTACAAAATAATTGAAGATTAAAGAAAAACAAATCCAACAGTGTGTAAAGTAAATTAAGAATCTTAATTTTCACCAAACGTAAGGTGGTGACAAATGTATTTGAAAAAGAAAATTTACATATTAACACGGGATCAAAATCCAAAACCGTGGCAGGTGAAAATAGACATTGTATACAGCCAAATCAAAATAAATGTTGACAATTTAAAGGTGCAAGTGAAGTATACATATTTATATATATACATTTATAAACATATGTATATAAATGCATATATATACATAAATGCACACACATATATATGTACGATATATGTATATATGCACACATATTTAGGTATATATATACTTATATACACAATATATATACTTATATACATATATACGTATACACATACATACATATATATATATATATATATATATATATATATATGCTTGTATATGTATATATACACCCATATTTATATTTATATATGTACATATATATATGCATATATATACATATTCACATGCATATATATATATATACACATATACGCATATTTATAATATATACGTATATATATACATATATATACGCAATATACATATATAGACATAAATATATACGTATATATATATAGGCATATATATATATGTATATAGGTTATATATAAATATATCCGCATATATATATATATGATATATATACACACGATATATATATACATATATACATACATATTTATATATGCAAGTGTGTGTGTGTGTGTGTGTGTGTGTGTGTGTGTGTGTGTGTGTGTGTGTGTGTGTGTGTGTGTGTGTGTGTGTGTGTGTGTGCGCGCGCGCGCTATAATATTATGTTATGTAAATTAAGGACACAGTATACAGACAAATCAAAATTTAAAGGTGCTAGTGAATTATACATATATATATACACATTAATAAATATATGTATATATAAGCATATATATATACAAACGCACAAACATAAATATAAGAATATATATAGAGAAGCACACACATATAGGTACTTCACTGGGTTTTCATACTGGGGCGGCTAACAAATGATCCTTTCCCAGGGGAGTAGTTGGTTAGGTAATCATTATTAGTTGCCCACCATCACATCGATGATAGACTCATCCACTGTGTGCATGAATGAGCGCAGCGCACGCTCGCACGCGCACACATACACACGCGCGTGTATATAGACACAAAACACATACATACATACACGTGTATATATATATATCTCCAAGTATACATATATATCACATATGCATGTATGCATATATGTACACACACACACACACATATATGTGTATGCGTGCGTGCGCGCGTTTGTGTGTGCACGCGTTTGCGTGCACACACACACGCGCGTGTATATAGACACAAAACACATACATACATACACGTGTATATATATATCTCAAGTATACATATATATCACATATGCATGTATGCATATATGTACACACACACACACATATGTGTATGCGTGCGTGCGCGCGTTTGTGTGTGCACGCGTTTGCGCGCTTTGTTAATATATACATATACACACATGTACATATATATGCATATACATACATAAATATATATGCATGTAAATACATATATATGTACACATATGTATGTATATAATGTATACATAAAATGTGTATCGCTCAAGGATACCAAGAATTAATATTTACAAAATATATATATGCATATATACGCATATTTATAATATATATGTATATATATACGCACTATATATATAGACATAAATATATACGTATATATATACATATATATATGCATATACACATATGTACGCATATAGACATATATACATATATATACGCATATATATATTTACACATAACATTGTGTATATATACATATAGGCATCAATATATAGGTATGTATATATATATATAGATATATATATTTAGGATATATATACGTACATATGTATATATGTATATAATGTATAAAGGCATATATATAAATATATATATCTATATATTTATATTTACATATAAATGCATGTATATTTATTTATATATATTTATTTATATGTATATGTATGAATTTATGTGTAAATATATGCTTTATAATAGAATGTTATGTATATTAAGGACAATCTTATTTTTTATTAAATTGAACAAAATCTGTAATCTAACCAAAATGCTTATCACAAGAGAAAAAAACATTATATAAATTATTAAAGAAGTAACAATGGTATTTAAATTGTAAATATGGTATAAAAGGCGTATTATTGCGAGATCCAAACCCAAGCGTCATCAGTGCAAAAAGCATTTGCAATGATTTGATTTACGTAACATTGCATATACACAAATAAGAATATATGCGGAGATCAACAGGTGCTAGTGAATGAATTACCAAATCCGAACACAAGATTCTTACCACAAAAACATCTAAAAAACAACAAAACTAGGCAGCCACATCCACCGTCTGAGGATCGCCAATTTTACTTGCAAAAGGGAAAGAATGGTCACTGATTGTTTCTTGCAAAAGGAGAGAAAGTCGCCGATTGTTTCTTGCAAAAGGGAG
>NC_061845.1:17132002-17144502 GCF_019202785.1 Penaeus chinensis
GATTTGCATTTCATATACTCCCGTTTTCTATTTTCGTTTCGTTTTGACGCTTTTATGATTTCTGGTGTTTTTCTGCTTTAATTTAATTATTTTTATTCTTTATTTGAATATTGTAAGTTCCTGCGAACCAAAGCATTTTAAAGAATTTATAGATTGTTTTTTATTATGAATAAGAACTATAAAAGTTAAGTAGCGTTTGTTAAAGGCCAAGGGGACGTAAGGATTTGCTTATGATTATTGAAATGTCCTTTGCTTTTCAATTTTCGTTACTTTTATCATAAATTTCATAATATCAATGAAAGGGTATAACAATAACAGTACTAATGATCTTGAAAACAATAATAATAACAGTAACAAAGACAGTGAGAGTAATAACAATAATATTGTATTACTGCCACTGATAACTAAGGCGATAATGATGTATATATGTGTGTGTATATATTTATATTTATATGTGTGTATATATATGTATACGTCAATGTATGTATATTAAATATGTATATGTATGTGTGTATATATATATATGTATATATACATATATATGTGTGCGTGTGTGTGTGTGTGTGTGTGTGTATGTATTTATATGTATGTGTATATATATACATGTATGTAGAATACACTTATATACAGACACATGTACTGTATATGTACACATTTATACATTCATATTTATACAAGTACATATATAATTATACATACATATATGAATATATACATATATATATGTATGTATACTATTTGCATGGAAGAGTAACTCTGCTTTTATTAATTTCATGGTTTCTCTTTAATAGGTGAGGCAAACAGTAGCATAACAGCAACATTAGTTGATGTTGATGACTCTGGAATACCAACGTCCGTTGTGGCAATTGACCTGGAGGAGGAGGAGGATGACACAGGTATCACTGCCTGCAACACCACCAGAGTGCCGGCCATCCTCAGCAATACCACCGGAGTCCTGCTCAGCTTTGACGTTCTTTTCCTCTGCATCACAGCTAGAGTCCCACACATCCTCAGAATTTGCGGCAGAGCCCAGTGCATCTTCAGCCCAAGAATCGCAAACACACCCAGCGTTTTGTTCAACAGAACCTACCACCACACCACTGCGGTCCTCTTCTAAACAATCTTCGCTGCTCAGGAGGAAAAATAAACGAGGAACAAGTTCAGTGTTCAAGAAGCGTCCTATCATGAGTCAATGGAATTACGACGTAGGGAACATGAAAGAGATTTGAAAACCAAGGAAATGGAAATGAAGCGGTTAAAAATTGACTTAAATAATAAACATAAATAACTTTTGTGTTTTTCAGACTTGTTTGCATTTTCTTGCCCAAACAACCAAATGTCTCGAGGACACCGAAAGCCCGTTCGATGCAGTTTCTGGTGGTAGTGTTGGAACTGTTGTAGCGTTGCTCTTGACGGGATTGAGGATTGGCTAGTGGTGTTAGCAGGTGACCTCGAAGGATTCCATCCTACATTTCTACATACAGTCGACTTTTATAGAAAATATTGCTGTCGTGAGCGCTACCTGGCCATCTGGAAACACTATTAAAAACTAGTGTGGCCCACAAACTGCGTGTATATCTAAGGAAAATACTCCTTTCCTGTTTCAGAAGATTTCAGATCGGTACCCAGGTGGCTTTTTGATGGTTACGTGGGTGCAGTCAATGCAGCTAACAGCAGCAGGCATTCCAGCAATTGCCATGAAATCCTTCATCACGCTGAGTGTTTCATTTGTCCCAGGCATCTTGGTGATGTTATGGCTCATCCTGGCAATGACTCGTGTCACACGACTGGTACATCTGCTTACATAACACTGAAACGTTGTAGCAGTCTGGAGCTGTCAGCTGGTGATTACCAATGGCCATATCCCTCAAGGTGATGAGCACTTGCAGGTAAGGGGTACAGAAATACCTGTTGGATGAAATATTTTTCGGTATAGCAGGATTCACGAAACTGAAGTATATTGATAACTAACGTACTCTAATATAGGGAACCGGTTGGGATAAAATAGGTTTGACTTGGCAATACTAGTGTATAATAGTAGTCTATAAGTTATTGAAATATGAATAAATAAAGGCAGATAATAAAGACCTGTTATTGAGAGTTTGAGGTAAGTGGAGTAGAATCTTCAGCATATGATCATGTGCAGCCTCCTTCGTCATCCTGAATCGCGACAGAATTTCGCTCTCTGCCGTCGCCTCGAAAGGATCCATGCGGTCGACCGCACGTCTTGCAGATGACGAAGAATGATTCCAAAGATTGAATTCAGTTTCTATAGTAAACATGCTACACTAGTTATCTTGTCAGTGGTTATAACATTAATTCAATTTAATGGTGCAGTTGCTTAATTCCACGGTGCGTGGTGACTTTCGCCCGAAAAGTGAATATTTAATTGTAAAACATTAGAAATTGGCAACATAAGTTGAATATAGCAAACAGTATATTTTAAATGCACAAAGCTTTATGAAACTTATCTTTCAACGATTCGAGATTATCGCAAAATAATATAAAGCTACTTATGTAATGATATATTTTAATTCCATGTTCGTTTTAAGTCTGCTTAATCTGAATTTCGTGACCTTATGATAAGGGGCTACCGCATTACTACGTGAAAAATCATCTTACCTTAACAACTGGAGTACAATATACAACATACAAGCGTCAATCGCCAACATTTGATGTCGATTTTCAGAGGGAAGCAATGTTGATAAAAAAAAAAAAAAAAAAAACTGCATGAATACATTTGCAAGAGGAAAAACATGCAAATTCTACTTCTGAATTAAGATTTCGACATTTATAATTATTTAATATCTAGGAAATATACTTTGTGGTACATCCAATTGGATTTGTATTTGGAAGTAACTGTGCAACGCGTTCAAAAGTGATTCACATTTTGTTCCAATAATGTGCGCATTTGGTTATCGCACAAGAGCGGACACCACAGTTGTGAATTCCAGAATTTTGACGGCACAAACTGTGACCCAGAATTCTGACATTCCACAATTGTGCAATCTATAGTATGACGAAGCATACGGTTTAGCGTGGAGCGCGGCGAAGGGGTGTCCACATTTTCTTTAAGATTCGAGTCGGCGAGTGCGCAGCGTACATTGCAGTTATTATTATCGTCATTATTATTATCATTATTATTATCATTATTATTATAATTAATTTGTTTATCAGTACCATTATTATTATTTCTATTAATATCATTTTTATTATTATTATGACTATTATGACTTATTATTATTATTTATATTATCATAGTTATTATAATAATGATAATAATGTTAATTATAACTATTATCATTATTATTGCTATCCTTATCATCGATGTTATTATTAGTAGTAGTAGTAGTGTTATTTTTATTGTTATGATTATTATTATTATCGTTTTCATTATTATTAACAATATCATCATTATCATTATTATCCTGCTCCTACTTCCCATTATTGTTATCATTATCAATAATATCATCTTTATTATTATTGTTGTTGTTTGCGAGCTGTGTGTGTGTGTGTGTGTGTGTGCTGAATCTATTTCATTTGTATCTTTGTTGGTTATCGCACACACGCTCGCATGCATGCATATATATATATATATTGCTTTTTCTTTTTCTTTCTTTTTTCTTTTTCTTTTCTTTTCCTTTTTTTTCTTTGTATGTGTGTAAATATATGCATATATGTATATGTGTATATATATATACAAATATACATACATACATATATACATGTGCCTATGTGTGGATGTATGTATGTGTATATGTGTTTGTGTGTTTGTTTATTCATTTTCATTTAATTTTATGTATATATATATTTGTGTGTGTGTGTCTGCGTGAGTGCGTGCTTGTGTGCGTGCGTACGTGCGTGTGTGTGTGTGTGCGCGTGCGCGCGTGTGTGTGTGTGTGTGTGTGTGTGTGTGTGTGTGTGTGTGTGTGTGTGTGCGTGCGTGTGTGTGCGTGTGTAGTATTAATAACAGTAATACCAGTAGTAATAGGAATGCAAATATCAATGATCGTAACACTAATGATAAAAAAAAAATAATGACAACCCTATAGCAATAATGGCACAAATATGCGCATATCAACATAAGTGATAAGCAAAACGAAAAAACAAAAAAAAAATCCTTTGTGAGTTTCATCTTGTCTTACAAGTAATACATAAAAAACTATTTTAATTTCATTTTACTATAACACAACAAATTCAAACTCACACGAAAATACAGATGATCAAAAGGCGAAATGGAAAATGGCCGAAATGTTTTATTTATTATTAAGTTGTCCTCTTTTCCTGCGCCTCCAATTTCTCGCAACTTTATTTTCTTTCCCTGAAGTCAAAATATATTTAATTACGTGTGATATTTATTTTTTTGTGCTCTTCTGTCATCCAGCTTCTTTGTTTGGGGTTGGGTAACGGACGGGAATGTAAACGAACCTTCGCTGAGCTTGTTAAGAAGAGTTTGTGTTCGCGGTCGCTTGCCAGAACAAAATACTATCGTTACCTCATCCCAAACTTCACTTATTACTTCTTATTCGAGACAGCACTTTCTCTTTGTAAAAATGATTTTAAAAAGGTTTACGTGTAGTATCTGATTCGGTTTAAATGCACCGGTGTTTCCTTTACATAATAAAACGGATATGTAGATATTTTGCTTGTATAGACTGTCATTTTCATAGGAATTATTTGTATTTTTTTTCATATAAAGGAATACTCAGATGTTTATCATAACTATTATGTCTATGCAGCTGAGTCGTAAGATGTTGCATGTTGAGTAAACTTACCTTGGAAATGCAAAGCCAAAATCCATGACTGGTTTCAGCTCCTTTTACTAATTGCATATTTTCGCCTGCCATTATGTTGTTACGAATACTATTTGTTATAACTATTCTGGTTATTGCCTTCTTTGTTTCTCGTTATCTGCAGGTGTGGTGGTTCATACTTTGTGATAGCGATCGTAAAAGCAATGATGTTGAAACAATTACCATTGGTATTATGAATAATGTATATTATTGCTATCGTAATCAATGTTACTATTGCAACAGTTATTACATTTATGTTATTATCTTTAACACTATCTAGATTATTATCGTCATTGTCAGTTCTTATCATTGATATGATTATCACTTATCATTATCATCACCATTGTTATTATTACTAATGACATCATCCTCATTAATAATATTACCATTGCAATCCTCACTTTTGCACTGGTCCAAACTGCCCGGCGTTCCTGTTCAAGCAGTCAGTTGATAATAAAATCAGTCCACAATATCTTACGTGTATTCTGTATATGCAAAGAAAATGAGAATAATCAAAAACTATTTTTTTTTTCTTGGTACAATGGTTGAGATAGAAATATGGTTTCAGCGTGGGTATGAAAATCGTAGAAAGGTCCATGAGATTATTTATAATGGTGATGATGATGATGATGATGATGATAATGGTGATAATGATGATATTAATAATAATGATATTATTATCATTATTATTATTACCATTATTATTATTATTATCAGAAAAAAATAATGATAATGGTAATAGTAATTACAATAATAATGAGGGTCATGATAATAATAATATTGATGATGAAAAAAAATAAAAATGATAATAATAATAATGACAATGATAATAATAACAATAATAATAATAGTAATAATAATGATAATAATAATAATAATAATAACGATAATAATAATAATAATGATAATAATGACAATAATAATAATAAAAAATAATGATAGTGATAATAATAATGATAACGATAACAATAATCATAGAAGTATACCCATTGTTGATGATAATAATAATAAAAAAAAAATAATAATGATAATAATATCAATAATATTAACAATAATGATAGTAATAATACTAACGATAATAATAATAATAATAATAATAATAATAATAATAATAATAAGAAGAACAATAATAATGACAATGATAATAATAATGACAAAAATAATAATGATGATAAAAATTATCACGATGAGGAAATTGGCGCTAATAACAATCATAAGAATGATGAATGCAGTATCAATTATTATATTAGTAATTATGATGCCTATCATTATCAATACCATTAATATTAATATTATTGTTATTATTACAATTATTATCATTATCTTTATCATTATTATGAGTACTATTAGTATTATCATTATTCTCATTACCATCACTAGCACTATTTTTGCCATTATTACTATTATCATTATTACTAGTATTCCTATTAATATCATTACTATTATTAATGTTATTATAATGATAATTATTATTACTATCATTTTTGTTATTCTTCTTATTATTATTGTTACTATTATTACTAATTTCATTATCATCAATGATATTATTGTTCTTATGATTATCATTATCTTCATTATGATAGTTATTATTATCATTATTATCGCTATTCTTATTCTTATTATCATTAATATAATTATAATAATTATTATTCCTATTATCATTATCATTATTATTATTACATTTTATTGTTATCATTATTACTGTGATCATGTTTATTTGAATTGCGTTTTAAGATCAAACACCGGGTCACAACCAGTGACCTTGGGTGAGTGAAATAAGAAGTCAACTGTTATGTAAAAACAATTCAAGGATAAAGAATAACAAAAAGTAAAACAATCAAAAGATGGTGTTTATTTAGATGCTCATTGCTCTTCTTAAAACATGTACCGTGCTGTTCAGTACTATTTTTTTAATTTCCTGTAGTGATGGATCTCCGGGTATTTTCTCCACATACTGATTCGTTCCTTTCTTTATCAGGCCTAATGCACCAATTACAACAGGGATAGTTTTAGTTTTTAGGTGCCACCTCTTTTCAATTTCGTTTTCTAAATCCTTATATTTTACAAGCTTTTCATACACTTTCGAAGAAACATTTCTGTCTGATGGCACACTAATGTCTATGAGAAAGCAGGTGTTATTTTTCTTGGCCCTAAATGACCATGTCTGGACGATTGGCCTGTATCGTGCGATCAGTGTGTATTGGATAGTCCCATAGGATTGAGAAATCTTGTCCCTCTGTAACTGATTCTGGGTGGTGTTCGTACCAGTTACTATATGTGTTCACAGAAAAAAAATTGCAGATATTATTATTATTATTATTATTATTATCAATACTACTACTACTACTATTATTATTATCAATACTACTACTACTATTATTATTATTACCACTACTATTATTATTATCATTATTATTATCGTTATCATTATTACTATTACTATTATTATTATTACCACTACTATTATTATTATCATTATTATTATCGTTATCATTATTACTATTACTATTATCATTACTGTTCTTATTATTACTGTTATTGTTATCATTGTTATTATTATTAATATTATTATTGCTATTATTATCATTATTGCTATTACATTCATTATCATTAGTATCATTATCATTATTACACAGTACCCTTATAAGTCTTATCATAGCGCCCTTTAAATATTGCCGCATTATCTTTAAACCCTTGCCTCAGCACATTTACAGTTATTCTTCTTGTCCACTTAGGCCCCGTGACTGCATCCTAACTCAGCGACAATCGCGGGCGTGCAACCCACGTTGAAGGGCTCTTCTCATGGCCCTTCCAGCCACCAGGGGGACAGCGGGCCCAGCATCCACGAGGGAGAATACACGTCCATTGACCACCAGGGTTCTGTAGCGTACCCTACGTTGCAACATGACTACAATGCGGTATGACCTTCGAACAAGGGGGCTGTTTTATAGAATGGTAGCAAGGCGTGTTATTACAGCACAACCCACTCGTCACGACCCTGAAGCCCTAAAAGAGGTATGTAAATGTATTCTTCATATTTATATCTTCCAGTCAGTCATAATCACTATGTCTTTGGTAATATCTTTAACTTAATTATCCCTTTCCTTTTATGTTTACTATTTTTTCATAGTGTCCATACTTTTCTAAAAATAATTAAAACAATAAAAAAGCAAAATAACGAAACGAAGGATAAAACGGAAGCAAAACAGTAAAAGGAAAACCTGAGATCCCTGTATGCATATTCTCAAAATATACAATACATAAAGCACATCCTAAATAGCCTCTTGTAAACAATGAAGATATACTCTCTCTCTCTCTCTCTCTCTCTCTCTCTCCTCTCTCTCTCTCTCTCTCCTCTCTCTCTCTCTCTCTCTCTCTCTCTCTCTCTCTCCTCTCTCTCCTCTCTCTCCTCTCTCTCCTCTCTCTCCTCTCTCTCCTCTCTCTCCTCTCTCTCCTCTCTCTCTCCTCTCTCTCTCTCTCTCTGTCTCTCTCTCTGTCTCTCTCTCTGTCTCTCTCTCCTCTCTCTCTCTCTTTCTCGTAGAATCGATGAAAACAACCCCAAGGAGGCGTCTAGTAATGCCAGGCGCACCGTGAACCACTGCTGATCACGAGCACAAGAGAGAGTTCGCCGGCAAGATACTAGTTAGTATATCCTCGTTTGTCTTGTCGTAAGAATGTTTATATAAAATAAAATAAAAGTAAAACTTATTCAACTTTTCAAAGAATTTGAAATATAAAACTGAGGCCGTAAAAGAAAGCTAAAAAAGTAAAGGATAAAAGAGTACAGTAAAATAGTGCTCCAGGTGGCTGCCACATAGGCCCACAGATGGTGCTGAGCCAAGTGTTGCTACTCTCAAGAAGGGGAACTGCCCTAGTGTGAGTTCCCGTAACTAGTGGGGGTACATCACGCCCACTACAGTTCGAAGGGCGGCGCAGGACCCAACGAGCGCGTGAAACCACCACCAGCCTTTCCTGCTGCGAAAAAAAAAATGATTCTTCGTCATCAAGCAGGATGTTCTGGGGTTCATTTTTCTGGCTCGGTTCACGTAAATGGCCAATCTTTAAACAAATAAGTTGACAGTGCAATTGCGTGTATTACGTAAAATGCAATGGTAATAATGATAATGGTTTTCATGATAATAACACAATAACAATAATGAGAATATGAATAAATAAAAAAAACAACAACAACAAATGAACGACTTATTTATCATCAATAAAATTAAACAACGCAGATATTTCTTCCATCCATTTAACGTTACAATCGTCCTCCTTACCTAAATGCAATACATAGGACGCAACACAGCAGACTCTTCACCGCGACTGACGACTGCGAATATCGTCTCCTTCTGCTACACGCTTTTATTAATTACTTTCCCTTCCTCGCCCTTCACACTTTTTCGTCCTTGTTAGATGTTATCGTTCGTTTACTTAATGTTTATTGTTCTTGCTGCCTTTGTTTTTTTTCTTACATGAAAGTCTTCGTGTCCTGTTGTCTCAAATAATAATGAAGCTTGCATTCAAAAGACGACATTTTTGTTTTGTTTCGATGTGATTGGCGGTATGATTAACTAGGCCAGGCTGCGCATACAAGCGCGCGCGCACACACACACCTATATACATATATATATACACATACATGTGTGGGTGTGCATATACACATACACACCTACATACATATATATACATGCATGTGTGTGTACACACACACCTATATACATATATATACACATAATTGTATTTGCATACATACACACACACATATATACATATATACACATGCATGTGTGTACATGCACACACACACACACTCACACTGTAAAGGCTATTAAAGCCTTAAACATATGGTTTAGCAGGGGTAGTTAAACGGACGGTTGGCTTAACCTCTTTTATTGAGAAGCGTAAGCAACACAGATATTAGCACGGATACAAGTCTTCGTAAGGCTAAGTGCTTGGTCTGCCCGGAGGGCGGACCCGGCCAGCCTGACCCGCAGCGATAGGCAAGACTCTCTGAACGGACTGAGACTGACCTGGGTCATCCTGACCCTAAAGTACTGGTGTGGGGGCGTGGGGCACGTTGGGGCGCCTGCGGTGAAGCCACGCGTATACGTGCTTTTGTACGCCACGTGGAAGCTATTTATACATACTTATATTGCTCGGCCACCTACTCACGCCTTGCCCTCGAGGCGTCTGATATTTGCCTCAAGGGTGACCCAACCTGGCTGGTTCTTGACTTGTAAACACTTCGTTCTTGCGTGTAATGTCCCTGAAGCATCTTCGTGGCTGCTCGTCCCTGTCATCGTCTTCATCTTGGTCCCTGGTAAATCCGTTCGTCCTCGATATCCACACGTCCTCGAAGGTCTCGCACAGGTCTTCGGCTTCGTCCTCGTAGTCCTCGACCAGGCCTAACTCGGCGGCTTACTCGCCCAATGCACGTTCCTGCAGATCTCATCCAGGTCCTTCTGACGTCCTCGTTGTCCTCGTCAGGATCACGAGCTCCTATAGGTTGAGTGGATCTGCGGCGTCCAGGCAAGTTCACAGCATTATGGGTCGACTGGTACCTGCTCTGGCGAGTTCCTGGTCCTTCAATGGATCGACGGACGTAATTATCCTAGTCTTTCTTGGTTTCTGGCGATTTCCCGGTGACGATTTTTACAGCGGTACTATGACAGATATCGTGAACAAGATTATACACATAAGGGCCAAGATAGTAAGAGAAAAGAAAGACAACAGAGGAGAGGGGATGTTAAGCGCCACTAGCCGATTATTTATATAATTTGCAGTTTTTATGGTTGAATTTTCGTTATATTTTCGTCTTCTCTTTTTTTTTTTTTTCATTTTGTGTTTTACTTTCACAAAGTTAAGAAAAAAATAGGAGAGAGAGACGGTAACAGCGGTCCGCATAGACCTAGCTTGAACTGCGAACCGTCTCTGATAGACAGGAGGGTAAATAAGGGAAATGACAAAGACCAAACAAGGGTGCCAAACACGGAAATTAACGTTCATTTTACACAAATGCAATAAACTAGCTATAGAAGTAATACAAAATTATTTCAAATACTACATTGAATTTAACATTTAATGATATGCGACAGAATGACGCACTAATGAATGGTGACGTGAAACAATTCGCGAACGAATCTTCTCGGGGAAAAAAAATTCTGCCGAGGTAACTTGTCAAGCTGCGCATACAGACTTCAATTGACGGGGGGTCTCTGTACCCTAATTTGCCGTACTTTATGAAGCGAAACGAGCTGGGAAAATATTAATAACCCACTCTATCTGCGAGTCTGTGGTGGGCGCTCATGCACTGAATGCTCTACGGCTATTTATCATGAATCACAACTCGATGGGATTTACCCCAAACATGGCAGCGACGTCAAGGGTGTGAGCGGGATGTGATTAATAAGAGAATCTCAATTCTAGCTTAAACCCTAGTCCTACATTAATTAACGGACGTAACCGCGGGTCACACCGGCTCAAAAAGTTTCCGAACGAACGTGTCGGAGCGCGGATCTTTAGGCATATACGCAACCCCAAGTAATCAGGCATTCTGACACTATGATAAGGGGAAGATCCCTGGCGCTATATAAAAATGTAAGTAATTCGCGTTACAAGCTCCGCTCTAGCGCCGATAGAACGTGTCGCCAATGAACATGCAACGGATGCTACGCGTTATCCTATAATGTAACAATCTCGAAAACAATATACAGGAAATGCCAGCGGTTCTCACATTCATTTCACGTGTTAATCACTCAGAGTGAAAGTGGGGTCAGGTCACACAGCTGTCCCAAGCAGATGTGACTGAAATGTTTCACTCGGGAGGTCAGGTCAAGACGGGAAATGGGTAGTGAGAAAGAAAAGTGATATGATGTTCATGAAAATAGTTAAATCATGAACGCGCTAAATTCGTTGTAATTGAAACAATACTCTCTAATCACGAGAAAAATTAAACAAATACGTAATAAATGAACGATATTCCTGTTCTTTGAACCCATACCGTTGATCACACAGTAATGTCATCTGAGGTTACCAATGGAGAGCGTACCATTGCTGTCAATTAGTACTTTAACCTAACAAAACCAGCGCGAGCGTAACTGCACATACAGTTTAACACATTTATGGGGAAGATAAAAGAAAGGAAAAATGGCCCAAATATGTACTCACAACAGGTTCTGAAGACTTTTGCGTGTATGGAAGCGACTGGTCCGAGCGGTGACCAGGTTTCGGAGACGGTGAGTCCATTGTTGTGTGCCAAAAGGACACAACTCCCCGCTGCTACCAGAATGTAAAGGCTATTAAAACCTTAAACATATGGTTTAGCAGGGGTAGTTAAACGGACGGTTGGCTTAACCTCTTTTATTTAGAAGCGTAAGCAACACAGATATTAACACGGATACAAGTCTTCGTAAGGCTAAGTGCTTGGTCTGCCCGGAGGGCGGACCCGGCCAGCCTGACCCGCAGCGATAGGCAAGACTCTCTGAAAGGACTGAGACTGACCTGGGTCATCCTGACCCTAAAGTACTGGTGTGGGGGCGTGGGGCACGTTGGGGCGCCTGCGGTGAAGCCACGCGTATACGTGCTTTTGTACGCCACGTGGAAGCTATTTATACATACTTATACACACACACACACACAGACACACACACAGACACACACAGAGACACACACATATGTATATAATATATATACATGTATGTATATGTA